>NW_015549605.1:2376100-2388995 GCF_001515605.1 Sinocyclocheilus anshuiensis | reverse complement strand
TATTTATTATTATTATAATTTTTTTTTTTAATTATATATATATAATTTATATATATGCTGAATGAATCATATACATTTTATGAATAAAAAAAGTTTAATAAATGTATACTATACTTTTAATTAAAAATAAATCACATGATATAAAGTTAAATGCATATTTTGAACATATACATAATCTAAAAAATACATAAAGGCAACATATAAAGTTCACAAAATATATAGTAAAATTTGCATACATTTGAAATATTACACTTAGTATTTATATGTTGAATAAAATAAAAGTTAATTAATACATTTGTAAATCAATAAATTCATAATATATTATAATGTATTTTTAATGAAAAATAAATTACATATGATATAAAATTAAATACAAATTTTTAATATATAAATATTATAATATAAAAATACATAAAGGCAACATATAAAGTACACAAAATATACATTAAAATTTGCCTAAATTTGAAATATTACACTTAGTATTCATATGTAGAATAAAATAAAAGTTAATTAATACATTTGTAAATTAATACACATTAAAATGATTAAAATGTATTTTTAATGGAAAATAAATTACGTAACTTTTTATATATATTTGTTAAAAAAATTAATTGTGCCTAAATTTGAAATATTACACTTAGTATTCATATGTAGAATAAAATAAAAGTTAATTAATACATTTGTAAATTAATACATTTATAATACATTAAAATGTATTTTTAATGGAAAATAAATTACGTAACTTTTTATATATATTTGTTAAAATACATATAAAAATTAATTGTATACAATTGAAATTTATAATAAAGTTAGTACATAAATGTAATGAATTATATGAATTAATGAAAAAATACATAATAAAATACATAAATAAATGAGTAAAAACATACATGTATAATTAAAATATATTTTTAGTGAAAACTTAATTATAAATATTAAATAAACAATATAAATATTATATATATTAGTGTTGGGCAATGATTACAAGGTTTAATTGTGATTAATCGCATTATGCACAAAATTCAATAATGCATTCAAAAGTAGTGTATTGTGCACTTTTTTCCATTTAAAAGTACTGCTATATGAACAAAAGTGCAATAACATTTGGTTTGCAAACACTTTAAACAAATAAGGTGCTTTTTTTTACAGCAGTATTCCTTTTACATATAGCAGTTAAAATATTTCTTGTAAATCTCAACTTATGTTATGCTCAGAGTCCAGAGCCTCGATCATAACATTATAACAGGCACCTTCCGAGTAGAGACCTGCACTATCGCAGGACCCAACGCAGCAGAGTGCGGAGCGGGACAACACCTGATGGGCGAGACTCGTGTGTGTGGGATGCGGGAGAATAAGGGTGTACTCACTCTAGGCAATCTTAACCGTGCCCGAGCGAGTTTGACCCCCAAAGCCCGGTTCGTTGGACTAGTGTGATCGCTCCGTGCCGCGGATATCAGTTATATATAGATCAGTGAGTGTGAGCGCGGAACGTATGATACGTGCAGCATGATTGCATGAACATTTCTGAGCGGCAAGAGTGATAGATCTGTAAGGCAGTATATATTGTGAGAGGGCCGTGTGTTACCGCGTCCCAAACGAACAAAGTTAACAAAACAATGCACTCCACTGTGCTGAGCGAGAGCGTTTCTCTGCTGTCTTCACGTGCTATCGGAAACTTCCTATTTCCCAATTATGAAGTCATGATTACAAGCACACTGCATTCTTTTCTGTTAAAAATAACAGTGAACAGTGGTTTGTGAACACCCATCCCAAGCCAGTACTGATCAACATCCCACCCCTTACAACACACACACGCATATAAATAAGGCACTCAATAGTGTAATATATAACAGAATATTTTCTGAATATCATTTATTTGACAGCATAGTGCTAAACATACCAAAGTCTGCCAGTTTGAGTTCACCCCTCTCATTGATGAGCAGGTTCTGTGGTTTCAGGTCCCGGTGCAGGACCTTGCGTCTGTGGCAGTACGCCAGTCCTCTCAAGATCTGGAACAGGAAAATCTAGAACCACACAGGTTAGAGTACAGGTTAGAAGACCAGAAAGAATGTTTCATGTGTTGCATTGCACTAATACCAACAAACCGACCGTTTATGTTTTGTTAAATCCATTTGGTGTAGAATAAACAGACACGGGACAGACCTTAACGTTGTGCATGCTCATGATGTTTCCACAATCGTCCATGTACTGCTTCAGATCCTTATCCTGCAGGAAGCCATCACCGAACAAATAAATAAAGAAATAAATAAATAGAGCAAGAAACAAATGGAACAGAATGAGAGGAGCAGCATGAGACGTTCACTCACCAGATACTCAAAGACCAGAGTGAGGGATTTGTCCGTATGGACAATATCATGAAGCGTGACGATGTTGGCGTGCTTTAAATCCTTCAATAATGACACTGAAAGAGAGAAAACGGCAGGATCAATCAGGGCACTATAGACACGAGTATCTTGGCATCCAAAGGGGTTTTGAGGAGAGATGAATAGAAAGAGACACAGAGAGAGAGATTCCTCACCCTCTCTAATAGCTGTGCATGGAGCGCCCTCCTCATGCTCCAACCGGATCTCTTTCAGAGCTACCAGGTTGTCTGTCAGTTTGCTCCGCCCCTTGAAAACAGTGGCATACGTCCCCTATAATACAATAATAGCAATCATTAGATTTCAGAATGCAAAAAGTCACTAGGTATGTACCAACAGATTAATCATTTACTGACAAGTATCATGCAATGTTATTGTAGTAAAATTAAATATAAATATATATATCATATAAATATATATTACATATATTTCTTAAACAAACTTTTATTTTGGATGTGATTTATCACGATTAATCGATTTGACAGCACTAAATTTTTACACTAAATGTGTTTAACTGTTTTTACACAAGTTTTACACTAGAGATGAAGTTAATGGATTAATTATTTACTGACAAGTATCAAACTTTTTTTTTAAATAAAAAATAACTAAGTAAAATAAATATTACATCTAAAAAACACCCAATAATACTTTGAAAAATATCTTATGTACAGTCAAATGATCAGCAGACTGCCATCAATGACCAAGATCATCTCAATTACCCCCTTATTATTGAACATGTTCAGTTACAGTTAAACACAGTGGCAGAAACACCTGCAAACAGAGTATCCTTATAATGCTATCAGTTAATGAAAACTTCTGTGTGATGTATAAGTCCAAGACTTCTGTTGTATCATCCACCGAATCATTAATCACTGTTAAACGCACTTTTCTGACAGGGCAAAATAATGATGAAATGTCAGAACTAGACTCATCGTACCTCTCCCAACTTGTCCAGTTTGATGTAGGTCTCCAGTTTCCCAAAGCCGATTTCTGACTATAAAAAGAGAGAAGGAGAGAGATTGCTTCATTAATGCGATCTGGTTAATGCTGAACAGGCCTGCATGTGTTCAACAGACCTTATCAGTGAGAAACACGTGTCTGGAGTGTTGCTCGCTGTCTCTGATATCTGCAGCCAAAATTATTTCCCAGACAAAGCCATTAATCACACACAGTATTCAGACTCCCATGGACACCAGGGGGCACCAGAATGCCAACATAAACCCCCTCTCCTTTACACACACATTGAGGGTTGGCGGTGGGGACGACATAGACAGATGACAGCTAAGAACAATGGATGCCAAGAAACCCAGACGCAAAAGCAGGGGGCTTTTCACATGCAAAACCCTCTACGTATGCGCCCAACAGACAAAGAACATGGTATGTGTCTTTGTGCTCCACTGAGAGTGCAACACACTAGGTTTCTCGTCCACGGGCCGGGTTTATCTGCAGCAGTCCGTGTTGTTTTGAAAAGCTTGCTGTGGACTCATTAACTAGAGCTGAATATTCTTCAGACATAATCTTTTACTCTTAAACAGCTCAGCTAAAAATGTCCTTTACTCACTCTCATGCCATTCCAAACCCATTTCTTTTAATCATGGAGCTCAAAAGGTCTTCAAAATTGTTCTTTGCATACAATAAAGTATGTACCATGAGTTTTCAACCTGCAAAAAAGCACTTTAAAAGTTGCCCGTATGGCGTATGCACTATTTCTATTCTCACATAAGTCTCATAAAGGCATGATATGATAGTTTTGTGCGAGCTATTCTCTGTACTTCTCAAATCTAATTCGATTAGATCACATTTTGTAACCAATCGTGACCCACAAAGTCATTGCACAGCTTCTGAAAACTTATAATATAGTGCAAAAGCCGTTTGAACTTCATAAAAAAAAAAATAAAAAAAAAAGAATCACGACAATTTTTGGAAATTTGCACAAATTGCAATTTTCTTTGTGCAAAACATATTTTTATATCTTTAATTAGATTCAAATGTTATTTTTAAACTTTTTTTGTTTTTGATAATTTTTTTAATCTTTAAATTTTGTGGTGTAATATGACACGGATGCAATCAAAGAGATTCAACCATGTCCGTTTGGCAGAAAAATGCTTGTATACAAAAGCATTACAAGCTTTGATTAACATATATTAGCAACACTGGTGTTTGACCAATTGTGGTTATTGTATGATTTCATTGCATTGATGACTAAAAACATCTTAGACATGCGTAAAAAAGAGTCCAAAACAAAATGAGGGTGATTAAATTCTGATATTTTCAAATGACCCATCCTTTAAATAGATATAAAACACACCATTATGCATTTCACAGACAGCACTTGATTACATTTGAATTGAATACATTATGGTTCAAAAGTTTGTGGTCTGTTATTTCATTTATTTAAATGTTTTAAAAAAAGTAAAAACAGTAATATTATAAAATATGATTACAATTTAAATGTAAGATTTTCTATTTTAATATACTTTAAAATATATGTCAAAGCAGAATATTCAGCATCATTACTCCAGTCTTCATTCAGATATGCTGATTTGCTGCTCAAGAAACATTTCTAATTATCAATGTTGAAATCAGTTGTGCTGCTGGTTAATATTTTTGCAAAAACTATAATTCTTTGATGAACTTTTAAGCTTTTAATTGAAATAGAAATCTTTTGTAACATTATAAATGTCTTCCCTGTCACTTTTGATCAATTTAATGCATATTTTGCAAATTAAAAGTATTATTACTGACTGCAAACTTTTGAACGATAATATACATAGTATAATATCTAATTCAGAGTGACAATGGCTTGCTGTTTGACAGCCGTGTCATAGTTTTAACTCTGCCAGATTGAATAATCTACATAAACCTTATTGTTTCAAACACAATGTGGGATTTATTCATCTTGAACACCATGATCCCACAGCCATTGATGTCAAAAGAGAAACTTAATGTCGAGTCGTGTTGCTATGCTGCATGGTTGCTAGGTAGATATCCCATCATGCTCAAACAAAGAGATGCACGGCATATTATGAAACGTGATTTATTTACGTCTGAGATAAAATGCTAGTTCAGTGAGGAGGTGTGTCATGATTATGTGGTTTATAGAAAACACAAACACATAATTAAGACTAGTATGGGACAAATATGATGGCATTAGAAGGTAAACTACCTTTTAATGTCGTAAAAGGGCCTTTTAAGGGTTTATTCACGCAAACTCACCAGCGAGGCTCTACGTGACCGTCGGCTGAGGGGTTGGTCAAACGGTGGGCTGCTCAGCTGCAGCTTTTCCAGGTAACCGTCAGGAATCCGGATATCAGCAGGCAAAGACAAGCGTTTATTCAGGTCCTGAGAATCAAATCACACACACATATGCAAACAAGTCAGTCGCGAGGGACAAAATTAGCTCAGTTCTTATCAAAGTAGGAATCAGATTAATAATTGATGCTTGGTGACTATTCATTTGCTGTGTCTCGTCTGAGAGCAATGTGTGTGTGCTTGTTTTAAATAAGATAGCGTGACTTCATAAAGCCTTTCTCAAACCAGAGCATTAGCATCTTCCATAAATAACCCTCCATCATGCTTTGAATCTCCTGCATTTACATCTCTCTCTCTCTCATGGCTTTTTTCTCCACCCACAGGCTACTTTTAAAGACGCGTGCAGCATGATATAATCTCATAGGGCAGCACATCAGTCCAACACTTGTGTACAAGTACAGGCTGACTGAGGAGTGAATCACTTCACCCCAAAATCAAAAGAAAAACTAATTATATTTCGCATCATGATATTTTTAATAACATTCAAATGAGCACATTAATCTTAAATTAAGCACATTTACCCATGCAATTCTCGTCACTTTAATGCAAAATAAAACTATTTGTGCCACTTTTGAAAATGTTTAGACAAGATGATTTTCATAACTGTCACAGAAATGAGAATCTAATGAGAATCAATGAATTTGAGAATAATGAAAACTACAAAAAAAGTAAAACACTCAAATGCATGACAGAGAATATTGAGTCGGAAATAACACTAAAAAACAACAAATAAATAAATAATAATAATAAGTAAATAAAGAATTGTAAAAACTTTAAACTCTTAGTAAATTATGCATTATTACAACAAGCACTATATCTAAGCCTTGGTAATTAAAACACTTTTTTATATTTTTTTATTTTATTTAAAGTTAGATTTTTAAACCAATCAAAAGGAGTATAACAAATTCTATAATGACAAACTTCAAATGGATAAATTATTTGATTATTTAATATTATTTATTTATAAATTTAATTATAATATACATTATATTTATTATTTTTTAATATATGGATATTATATTGTTATTACATGTTACAGTAAGGAGATTTTGGTGGTAAAACTATAAACTAAATGGCCTGAAAATAATTGGCAAATGTCACAAAATCATAATAGCAGACTATATCCAACAGAATTCTTTTTTTCTTCCCCTCTTAATTTTTAAAAAGTAGAATGTGACCTGACACCTCTTCATGAGATTCACCTATACAGTACATGGTTAAATGATATCTACATATCTATTGGCTTTTAAACTGTGCATGTAGCTGCAGTAACCCAATTCATACAGCAGGAGGCAAAAGAGCAACGGAGACAGAGAGAGAGAGGAACACATGGCCAAATAACTAGTTTGGACTGAAGTTTGCAATTAAAACCCCAGAATAAGAAGCTTTAAATGCGTTATGTAGCAAGAGTGTGACGTGAATGTCTTGATGTATTCAGGTTAATTCTGATAAAAAAAAGTAGTTTTTCTATTTCAAAATCCTCTAACAGTGTTATTCAAACCCTCTTTTTAACAATGTACTGCAGAGAGAAGAATAGAAAGTGGAAATGGAAGGAGCGAGGAAAAAAAAAGAGACCAAATCCATTCCTTTCAGATCCTTGTGTGCGGTAAGACAGAAAGCCAGTTATTAATATCAAACAGCAGCCCAACCTCGACAGACAGACAGATATATATGATTTGAAAATCACCGTCTGATACAGTACGAACCAAATGCGACGCCTGTTTACAGTGATTTTTCTGTACTCACAGGAAACGAAAAAGCCACATGACGCATCATAATCACAGCCAATCAGAACATATTTGATGTTTAATACATAGTTATAAGGAGTGGGATTTTGGACCAATGAGAATTCACAATGGGCGGGACTACGTATTCTGTTAGCCTAGACATAGAAACCAAACCGTATTGACAAAAAAGAAACTGCTTTGATTTACGAAATGTTCTGTTGTTTGTTGTGGTTGATTACAAAAACTAGTCAAAGATCTCAAATCTTCAAAACTTGACGTTTAACACCTGAGAGTCCTCGAACTGCAGTTCCTCTTATAACATCTGCACCTGCCCACAAAACCTCCAAATTTCTTAAGATCATCTCAGCAAGGAGGAAGGGGAAGAGAAAAGCCGACTAACAGGACAAGGGAGAAAACAGGAAAGGATGAGAAAGAAAACACACCAGAGGAATCCCTCCACCTACCCAAAGCCAAAAATAAAGCTCTCAGTAGTGACACATCACCCAGTCTGAAGCTTTCAGGGTAACACGCGCATGCTTTCTGCCTCCTCCTGTGAATAAGTGAGCGTGTGGCAGGTTTGTGCTGCTGATTAATTTATGGCCTCACGCGGTCTGTCTTACCTCCATAGATATGCGCCGATGATTTCTGGTGCGGAGACACACGCCGGTGGGCGATTGCACTTCGTCCGAGGACGTCCCTGAGGCTTGATCGCTCTCTCCATCCGAACCCATCTTCAGATTCTCATGAACAATGTCTGCGAGAGAGGAAGAGGAGGTTAGAAAATGAAAATGTGTGATATATGTGGTGCGAGACGCTTCTGCTCTAACGGATGAGCTATGGAAAGGGTTTCTGGGAGATTTTATTAGTGCATATACTTGTACATAGCTGAATCCCAATACTTACAATAGTTCCCAATATACTTACACTAATACGCAATAAAAGAATGCATGTTTGATCATATTTTTTCATTACATCTTTTATACTGAATTTAATTTATTCTGAAAAAAATAAAATAGAATATTTGGATTAAATTAAATTTATTTTTGGACATTTTTTAAACTAAGGTACAAGTCCTCTATTTGGCTTTTCAATTGGTAATGAGAATTTGATCAAATAAAATAAAAATTGGACTTAATTCAATTTATATGAAGGAGTGTCATTATTATTATTATCATATTTAAAATTATTAAAAATAATTTAAATTACATTTTTTTAACTTTACAATTTGACAAATAAATAAAAACACATTTAATATTTTAAATGGATATGTAATATTTTAAATAGTTTAATTCAAGGTGGAAATTTTATTTAAATGTGAAAAAAGACTGTAAAATCAAAATATCATAACTTTTAAAAACAAGTAACGTACTATAAGAAAGCATTTACCAATTGTTTTCTTAATCCAAATTTTTATTTTGATTACATTTTAAAATACAAAGAGTTTAAACACAAAACAGCCATCAAAAAAGGCAAATGTTGACTAATTTTAGGCCTAAGATGCACTTTAAGGACATTACCATTACATTATCTTATGGTTAAAATCAGTGAAAAAGTACTTCTGAAATACTATTTTAATATACTATGGTTTGGGACACACTAATCTGACTATGTAGGATAGATAGTGATTCGGGATTCAGTCTAATGTGTGTGTGCTGTAAAAGCAGCATTTGATTTCAGTGAAAGACCTTATTCATCCTCTTCCCTTTAAAAACACACACAGACAGACACACACACACACACACACACTCATACCTGTGTACATGAAGCGACATACGCACAGCACATCAAGCAGAACGTCTGTTAATAATTTTACCGCCATTCTTGATATTCATGAAAACCAGTCAAGCATGACACTGACACACATCCTCTGTTCAAATTCACCTACGCCACGATTCCCGAGAAAGGCACACGGATTACACCGAAAACAAGAAAGGTGTGAAGGGATATGCACTTTCCCATGTGCTTTTTGTTTATACAGCATGCTCAAACAAAGAGATGCACGGCATATTATGAAACGTGATTTATTTACGTCTGAGATAAAATGCTAGTTCAGTGAGGAGGTGTGTCATGATTATGTGGTTTATAGAAAACACAAACACATAATTAAGACTAGTATGGGACAAATATGATGGCATTAGAAGGTAAACTACCTTTTAATGTCGTAAAAGGGCCTTTTAAGGGTTTATTCACGCAAACTCACCAGCGAGGCTCTACGTGACCGTCGGCTGAGGGGTTGGTCAAACGGCGGGCTGCTCAGCTGCAGCTTTTCCAGGTAGCCGTCAGGAATCCGGATATCAGCAGGCAAAGACAAGCGTTTATTCAGGTCCTGAGAATCAAATCACACACACATATGCAAACAAGTCAGTCGCGAGGGACAAAATTAGCTCAGTTCTTATCAAAGTAGGAATCAGATTAATAATTGATGCTTGGTGACTATTAATTTGCTGTGTCTCGTCTGAGAGCAATGTGTGTGTGCTTGTTTTAAATAAGATAGCGTGACTTCATAAAGCCTTTCTCAAACCAGAGCATTAGCATCTTCCATAAATAACCCTCCATCATGCTTTGAATCTCCTGCATTTACATCTCTCTCTCTCTCATGGCTTTTTTCTCCACCCACAGGCTACTTTTAAAGACGCGTGCAGCATGATATAATCTCATAGGGCAGCACATCAGTCCAACACTTGTGTACAAGTACAGGCTGACTGAGGAGTGAATCACTTCACCCCAAAATCAAAAGAAAAACTAATTATATTTCGCATCATGATATTTTTAATAACATTCAAATGAGCACATTAATCTTAAATTAAGCACATTTACCCATGCAATTCTCGTCACTTTAATGCAAAATAAAACTATTTGTGCCACTTTTGAAAATGTTTAGACAAGATGATTTTCATAACTGTCACAGAAATGAGAATCTAATGAGAATCAATGAATTTGAGAATAATGAAAACTACAAAAAAAGTAAAACACTCAAATGCATGACAGAGAATATTGAGTCGGAAATAACACTAAAAAACAACAAATAAATAAATAATAATAATAAGTAAATAAAGAATTGTAAAAACTTTAAACTCTTAGTAAATTATGCATTATTACAACAAGCACTATATCTAAGCCTTGGTAATTAAAACACTTTTTTATATTTTTTTATTTTATTTAAAGTTAGATTTTTAAACCAATCAAAAGGAGTATAACAAATTTTATAATGACAAACTTCAAATGGATAAATTATTTTATTATTTAATATTATTTATTTATAAATTTAATTATAATATACATTATATTTATTATTTTTTAATATATGGATATTATATTGTTATTACATGTTACAGTAAAGAGATTTTGGTGGTAAAACTATAAACTAAATGGCCTGAAAATAATTGGCAAATGTCACAAAATCATAATAGCAGACTATATCCAACAGAATTCTTTTTTTCTTCCCCTCTTAATTTTTAAAAAGTAGAATGTGACCTGACACCTCTTCATGAGATTCACCTATACAGTACATTGTTAAATGATATCTACATATCTATTGGCTTTTAAACTGTGCATGTAGCTGCAGTAACCCAATTCATACAGCAGGAGGCAAAAGAGCAACGGAGACAGAGAGAGAGAGGAACACATGGCCAAATAACTAGTTTGGACTGAAGTTTGCAATTAAAACCCCAGAATAAGAAGCTTTAAATGCGTTATGTAGCAAGAGTGTGACGTGAATGTCTTGATGTATTCAGGTTAATTCTGATAAAAAAAAGTAGTTTTTCTATTTCAAAATCCTCTAACAGTGTTATTCAAACCCTCTTTTTAACAATGTACTGCAGAGAGAAGAATAGAAAGTGGAAATGGAAGGAGCGAGGAAAAAAAAAGAGACCAAATCCATTCCTTTCAGATCCTTGTGTGCGGTAAGACAGAAAGCCAGTTATTAATATCAAACAGCAGCCCAACCTCGACAGACAGACAGATATATATGATTTGAAAATCACCGTCTGATACAGTACGAACCAAATGCGACGCCTGTTTACAGTGATTTTTCTGTACTCACAGGAAACGAAAAAGCCACATGATGCATCATAATCACAGCCAATCAGAACATATTTGATGTTTAATACATAGTTATAAGGAGTGGGATTTTGGACCAATGAGAATTCACAATGGGCGGGACTACGTATTCTGTTAGCCTAGACATAGAAACCAAACCGTATTCACAAAAAAGAAACTGCTTTGATTTACGAAATGTTCTGTTGTTTGTTGTGGTTGATTAAGACAAAAACTAGTCAAAGATCTCAAATCTTCAAAACCTGACGTTTAACACCTGAGAGTCCTCGAACTGCAGTTCCTCTTATAACATCTGCACCTGCCCACAAAACCTCCAAATTTCTTAAGATCATCTCAGCAAGGAGGAAGGGGAAGAGAAAAGCCGACTAACAGGACAAGGGAGAAAACAGGAAAGGATGAGAAAGAAAACACACCAGAGGAATCCCTCCACCTACCCAAAGCCAAAAATAAAGCTCTCAGTAGTGACACATCACCCAGTCTGAAGCTTTCAGGGTAACACGCGCATGCTTTCTGCCTCCTCCTGTGAATAAGTGAGCGTGTGGCAGGTTTGTGCTGCTGATTAATTTATGGCCTCACGCGGTCTGTCTTACCTCCATAGATATGCGCCGATGATTTCTGGTGCGGAGACACACGCCGGTGGGCGATTGCACTTCGTCCGAGGACGTCCCTGAGGCTTGATCGCTCTCTCCATCCGAACCCATCTTCAGATTCTCATGAACAATGTCTGCGAGAGAGGAAGAGGAGGTTAGAAAATGAAAATGTGTGATATATGTGGTGCGAGACGCTTCTGCTCTAACGGATGAGCTATGGAAAGGGTTTCTGGGAGATTTTATTAGTGCATATACTTGTACATAGCTGAATCCCAATACTTACAATAGTTCCCAATATACTTACACTAATACGCAATAAAAGAATGCATGTTTGATCATATTTTTTCATTACATCTTTTATACTGAATTTAATTTATTCTGAAAAAAATAAAATAGAATATTTGGATTAAATTAAATTTATTTTTGGACATTTTTTAAACTAAGGTACAAGTCCTCTATTTGGCTTTTCAATTGGTAATGAGAATTTGATCAAATAAAATAAAAATTGGACTTAATTCAATTTATATGAAGGAGTGTCATTATCATATTTATCATATTTAAAATTATTAAAAATAATTTAAATTACATTTTTTTAACTTTACAATTTGAAAAAACACATAAAACACATTTAATATTTTAAATGGATATGTAATATTTTAAATAGTTTAATTCAAGGTGGAAATTTTATTTAAATGTGAAAAAAGTCTGTAAAATCAAAATATCATAACTTTTAAAAACAAGTAACGTACTATAAGAAAGCATTTACCAATTGTTTTCTTAATCCAAATTTTTATTTTGATTACATTTTAAAATACAAAGAGTTTAAACA
>NW_015549605.1:2374624-2376089 GCF_001515605.1 Sinocyclocheilus anshuiensis | reverse complement strand
GACATCAAAAAAAGATAAATGTTCACTGATTTTAGGCCCGATATGCACATTACTGGTTAATATCAGCTTAAAAAATCTGAAAAACTATTTTTAACATACTATGGTTTGGGACACACTAAACTGACTATGTAGGATAGATAGTGTTTGTGTGTTGGAAATACAGCATGTGATTCCTCCATTTCAGTGAAAGACCTTATTCATCCTCTTCCCTTTAAAAACACACACAGACAGACACACACACACACACACTCTTACCTGTGTACATGAAGCGACATACGCACAGCACATCAAGCAGAACGTCTGTTAATAATTTTACCGCCGTTCTTGATATTCATGAAAACCAGTCAAGCATGACACTGACACACATCCTCTGTTCAAATTCACCTACGCCACGATTCCCGAGAAAGGCACACGGATTACACCGAAAACAAGAAAGGTGTGAAGGGATATGCACTTTCCCATGTGCTTTTTGTTTATACAGCACTTGTGTGTGAACTATGTCCTCAACTCTTCTCTATTACATAAAAGTATGATCCGGCTTATCGGAGCTGGCCTATGGGCCAAATCATGATGTAATCAGGGTTTAAAAACCACATGCACATTCACCAATTGAAAACCAGCGGCCGGGAATTAAGAGTCCCGTCCAGTCAACACGTGTTCATGTACATGTACGTGCAGTCTTTTAACACTTGGAAAAGGGGCGGCCGAAAAGCAACGGAAAATAAAAGCTGTTCCGGAAGAAAAGAGATTATATTCCCACATAAAAGAGTGCTGTGAACTAGAAAAAGAGTCTAAAGGTGTGGTCATGGCTCTGTAGTTTTATGGCAGGCTGTTTGCTGCTGTACGGCCCCCTCCTCCCTCACCTCAAAAGGAGGAGTACCCCAAGGGTGACATATCGGCCCGCTCTTTTATCTGGCAGAGGCAGTAAAAAGTACCTAACCTGAGGGCCATCCATTACGGCACAGCTGTCTGCTGTCTGTCTGCTCTGATATCTTCAGACCAGAGGGAGAGAAGTGAATCTTTGGTGAATAAATGCATTTTATACATGCATAAAAAATGAAGCAAAGACAATGAAGCACATTATCCTCATTACTATCATTACTGAAATGTGGGCAAAAAAAAAAAAAGTTAATACTATTGGTATATTAAATATTAAGGCAGCATTTATGTATGTATTCTAAATAAAATAAAAATAAATAAAAATAAAAATAATTGGTAATAAGAATTTAATAAAAAAGTATATAAAAATAAATAAAAATAAAAATAATTGGTAATAAGAATTTAATAAAAAGTATTCAATTTTTTTTTTAATTTTTTTAGAAAATGTGCCCAAATTGTTTGAAAAAAATTAAAGCAGTTGATCATGACAAAGGCAGCTATTCTCTGGACATGCATTTGTTGCCCAATAAAATAAATAATTGGATTTAATAAAATAATTTTTTTTACTAACTTTGGGGGAAATGTC
>NW_015549605.1:2357710-2372025 GCF_001515605.1 Sinocyclocheilus anshuiensis | reverse complement strand
TCAACACTAACTGCGGTTACTGAAACCACGCCTTCTTTCTTTGCGTGAACATTTGGGCGGCATTACGCAAATATTTCCACATAGTGAGGTAGATATGTGGGGGCATGTTAGAACGAGCCGTTTTAGGGGGGCGTGGCAGAGTCTTAACTGTGATAAAGAATATCTCTTTGGTTTTGAGACTTTAGTCTTTGCAACTTCAGGGATCTTATCTATGCACAATCAGCTTGTAACACTCCAAAGAGAAAGGAAAACTTGAAATCGCATCATATGACCCCTTTAAAGAGTATTTTTGGACTTTTTTTTTAAGCCAAGATACCAGTCCTCTGTTTGGCTTTTTTATAACGAGAATAGAATAGAATAGAATATATTAAATAAAATAATTTGGGGGAATTAATAGAAATAATGTCAGTGCAAAAAATCTTAGCCATCATGGTTTATTTGATAAAGAATATCTCTTTGGTTTTGAGACTTTAGTCTTTGCAACTTCAGGGATCTTATCTATGCACAATCAGCTTGTAACACTCCAAAGAGAAAGGAAAACTTGAAATCGCATCATATGACCCCTTTAAAGAGTATTTTTGGACTTTTTTTTTAAGCCAAGATACCAGTCCTCTGTTTGGCTTTTTTATAACGAGAATAGAATAGAATATATTAAATAAAATAATTTGGGGGAATTAATAGAAATAATGTCAGTGCGAAAAATCTTAGCCATCATGGTTTACGCAGAATATAATTTCTTGGTATTTCTTTTATATTTTGACTTTGGGGTGAAACATTACCTGGACATTTCTTATTAGAGAGACATGAGGAGAGATCCAGTTTCATGACTAGTAACCGCTGTGGCCTCATTTCTGCATCCCGTTACACCAATGAAGTCTTTGAAACAGCGAGATGGCGTGTGTGTGTGGAAGTGTGAAAGCGTGTGCAGTCGCAGGTAATGTGCCCTATTTTTTTTTAAATCCGACATACTGTGAGGTAACGAGTCACTCTGTCAAATCACGCCATTTCCCTCTGTTCACTCTCCCTTTCCTGCCTTTCATCTCCTTCCACCTCCTCCTCTCAACATCAGAAGCGCTGTGCTCTTTCATTCCGTCAAGCCCGAGACAACCTCACTTGTAATTTTGATGCGTGTCATCGGTCTACCTCACCACATCGCTCCGACTTCTGCTCTCCTCCGGCCATCTTTTACACACTAATGCTGTGAAAGTCTAGAATGCAGTGTTCTACTTTTCCAAAAAAAAAAGAAGTGTGGCACGGAAAAATCCTGCAAGAACGAAAGTGGGTCAAACTCTAATAAACTCCAGACTGTCTTTGACTTGGAATGCGTCCTATTCGAGGAAACTCAAGATGATCACCGAACGCATTTACATCACAGCTTACAAATTCCACAATCGGTGGCAAATAAACAAACAGCCGCTCGCTGACATCACTGTTAAAGGATAAGAATGCGGGAATGGGGGCCGGACACATCTGGACTTGAGTCTGAGATGCTGGTAAATAATAACCTCATGTATAGGAAGCACCACACATAAACACACTCTGAGAGAAGCCGGACGGAACCATTCAACTGTGACACACACTTCTTGTTCGATCGCCTCCCACTAACCTTCTCCTGACTCACTTCCTGTCAGTGTGTATGTGAACGCCCACTCGCGCAGTTGCACGCATGCACACCGGGGTTAGACATGACTGCTCCCATGACGACAGGGAGACAAGGTTGAGCGGCTCACATTCATCGCATAGCAAGATTTTGCAGAGCTGAATTTTTGACTCATGACTGATCATTTAATATAACTAAACACTTTTAGAGAGAAGAACTGCTTGCTGGCAGTCAAACTGAAATAGCCAATGAAGTGAAAGTGGGCGTGGTCTTTGGGATTGGTTGTGGGTGAGTGCGACTTGAGTCATTCACAAGTGTCAGGTATGCTTCATCCACACCACGCTCCCTAAAAATGATCCATCATTAACCAACCCAAAGGATTGAGACAAATATTGAAAACATTAATACTAATACATAATTACAAAGACTTTTTATTTTAAAAAGAAAAAAAACGAAACTAAATGACATGGAAGTATAATATTAATATTTCTCTTTATTTCAATATTTCTTTATTTTCTTTAAAAAATGGTCTTGAATTAAAAATATATAAATAATTATAATAATAAAAGTAATCCTAAAAAGGTTTTGAAAGGGTGAAAAGGTTTACTTAAAATAAAAATATTAACTGAATTTAATTAAATTCTAATTAGGAAATTACAACTGTATTAAAACGAACAACATTCTGCAGTAACTATTTACTTTCTATCTACTAAACTTACTTTATTAATCCTTAAAAAAACTGAAACATTAAACTGTATAGTAAAATTAAAATAATAAACAATTAAATTCAAATGTTAAAAATAAAATGCTACTCAAATAAATAATAATAATAACAATATTAATCATGAATAAATTACACATTTAAAGATTATATTAATATTAAAATTAATGAAATGTAACTCAATTCTAATTAAATACTATTTTACTAAAATTATTAACATTAACATTAATAACAAAAAATTATAATTGTAATAATTGTTGTTAATCCTGAAAAATTAAACATTAAAGGTTTATTAATATTAAAATGATTATATTAACAAATATTAAATGTAATTCTAATTAATGTAATTCTAAAAAATGATTTTTATTCAAATGATTAAAATCTAGTAATAACTCTCTAAAATTACTAAAACTGTTAAATTAAAATAAGAAATGAAATGATATTACAATTATTAAAATGTTTAAATATTACTACAATTCATATCCAATTTTTGTTGTTTTGTCAAGTCCAATGCAATGGATTATTGCTGCACATTATATTGAACAGTCCAAAGATATGCATGATGAAATTTGTCTTTTTAAAGAATCACGTTTAATGCTGAATACTTCTGAATAGGACTTTAAATGAAGGCTCTTCGAAACAGCCTGCAAATGTGTTATGATTGGCCACTCACCGAGACGGCTGCCGTTTCGAGGCATGGCCATGAAGGACCCCAGACTGCCCCCGATGACACTGTGTGGTCGTCGCAGGGGAGGCTTCTTAAAGGAGCCCGTGTACTGGTGCAAAAACGAGTGCATGCTGTGGGAGGAGGGCGGCCGGCCATTCCTCACGATGGGCTCTGAAATAACAACGAGACCACCGTCAATACACACACAAAACATCAGTGCAATTGCATGAATAGATTTATATCCTCATAGGTGCGAAGCAGTCAATACTTCATTAAAAGTATTACTTTACTACATGAGGTTACGCTGAGGTCAAAGAGAATCTACTGCAATAAAAAGTGAAACCGGCAACTTTCTAGAAACCGGTGATGTCTTGACATAATAACCCATATCTTTCACTTTCCATCAAGCTGAGTGATGCTGGGAAGGACAACACCTGCTGTGTTTTTCACTTTTAATCGAAAGACAAGCTAATCATCGCAAAGGTGTTGCTATAGCAACATTTAAACCAATAGGAAAGCAGCTGTTGATACTGGAGCCATTTGAGCCAATCAACACAAGGCATGATAAAGCATCAATCAAACAAACTTAAGTTTTAATCAAAAGGCGAGTTAATGATTAAATAGCTGTTGATATGACAACACATTATTAACCAATAGAACCACTGCTGACACGCGACACCCATGTGCCTTTCAAATAAAATATACACTGCCTAAACTAACTTTAATCAACGACTGTAGAGGTTATATGACCATCGCATTGTGTGTGTGCGCGTGTGTGTGTGTGTGCCAGTCAACCAACCCTTCCTTGAGCTTTCACACACACCCATATACACACGCATGAAAAAAAAACACACACAGCACCGCAGTGGTACTGCATTACATAAGGAGATAAAGAGCTGCTCTCTGGGATGTTGTAATCTAAAAGTCATTCTACCGCAGCATGCTCAGACATACAAACACAAACAGCGAGGCTCTCTGTCTCTAAACAACCCAAGCTAAAATGTCTTTCTTATACAGTATTTAACCCACCGAATGTCCTATTAAATCGCATCCGCCTAGGTCAAATTTGATCCCTGTGTCAAATACTGAAAAGCATTAATATCCTGAACACTTGATAATGGTACCAACAGATCTACAGGCTCCCTAATAGAAAAAGTTTTTTTTTTTTTTTTAACTTGGTTTATTATAAAGAAATGATTGAATATTGAAGTTAAACATGGAGAAAATTTTTTTGTAACTTGTTTATTTCTGTCAGTTTTATTTATAAAGTCTTACATTATAAAGCTGAACTCAAAAAAAAAGAGAAAAGTACTATGTATAAAGGGCTTAATCTAAGATGTATAACAATTTTGGGTTAAATTTGATTTATATATTTACAGGCAATTTAAAATTGCATCACAAAACAAACGGACAGAAAAATAATATTTTTGAGATTTTGCTTTTACAGAGCTTGTTTAAATATTTTTTGACAAACTCAAATTTTAGTTTGCTGTGTTTTTTTTCCGAAAATAAAGACAAAAGAAGGGGTAAAGTCAAAAAGCAACTGTGGCCCCGAACCATTTCACTTCTAACATGACTGAAAAAAAAAACAACAATAATAAAACACTAAAACAAAACCAAAAATAAGAAAAACAAAAGAAAAAAAAACAGGCTTGATTTTGTTCTTTGGGATTTGGAATAAAGGGGTAAAAGTCAAAACGCAGCCGTGTTCACAAACCTTTTTACTTAACATGATTGAAACAAAAGAAAAACTGAAACAAAAGAAAAACCAAAACAACACAAAACAAAAAACAAACCATTTTACTTCTAACATGATTGAAACGAAAGAAAAAACAAAACAAAACAACACAAAACAAACTATTTTACAATTTTTTCACAAACCATTTTACTTCTAAAATGATTGAAATAAAACAAAACAAAACCACAAAACAAAAACAAAACAGGCAGGCTCGATTTTATTCTTTGGGATTTGGTGTTAAGGGGTAAAGTCAAAATGCAGTTGTGTTCACAAACCATTTTACTTCTTCTAACATGACTGAAAATAAGAAAAGACAAACAATACAAAACCAAAACAAAACAAAACCTAACCAAAAACAAATCACAAAACAAAAAACAAAACAGTTAGGTTTGATTTTTTTTCTTTGAGGTCTGACTGCATTGTGAAAACTGGTCTCTTTATTAAGGTCGGAGAGGAACAGGAGGGCTTGATGATGTCAGCAAAAATGGAAAGTCATTTCATAGGCAGAGCGAGTTATTATACTGTGATGAAAGATTACGAAGGCAATAATTTTTTTCTTCACAGTAATGGGTAGATCAATAGACCCAATTCGGATTCCATGTTAAACGTTGTTTGCACACTATGCTTTGATGCCCGAGCATGAAATGCTGATGGTGTCGTATCTTCATTTATTCAGAGAGCTCTCTCTTTTTCACTGTGGTCGCTCTCTCTCTCATATCTTCCCACACCACAGCTGTGTCTCTCATTACAACAGGCCTTTCAACCTGCTTACTAAGGACAATCCAACAAAACACAGGCTCACAAACACGCACACACCTGGCGCAGGTCTGATCCACACGAGCCCATGTGGTAAAGTTCCACTCACGGCCAGCTGCGCACAGGGACTTTATTTCCATACAAGCATCATAGAAACTCTGGAATGTTCCACGTCAACACTCAACAGGTCTGGCCGTGACGATATGTCATGCTGTCAGATGCAGGAAGGTCCTGCCGACAGCACCGGAGGGTGTGCGATTACGTCAAAATAGTGGATTTTGGACAGACGTGCGCTATTTTTCACACTACTGAGAACATATCATTGTCATTTTTTAGTGCATAAGTATATAAAATGTAAACTCTATGCCTATCCTGTCTTGTTGCTAAGCAACAGCGCTCCTGAGGAAAATATTTCACGTCAGCAGAAGCTCTTGGGCCCAAAGCGAGGTTGGGTCTATGGTTGCTGTGCCGAGAGTCTCCGGTGACGGGCTCGTAGGGGTCTTTGTGCAGCACCCTGAATGCCAAAATGAACACAGGCAGACATAAACTCACTCTCTTTCTTCCTTATCGAGATGGAGCATGTCTTCAGAGAGCGTTCGAAATGCAGGGGAACTACGAAGCACAAATAAACACAAAACCACACGCATGACTAAAGAATAAGTTTAGCATGGCAGATGGTGCACATGACTGTCCTGTTCTGGAAGCACCAGACCACAAACATGAAAAACAAAGACTGGCTGAAATTTAAGGAAGCAGTACAGAAAAACAACTGTCCATCTATCCTCTTTTTTAGTATATAGTATCCATGTCTTTCTCGTGGACAAAGGACTAGTTTACACTATAATATTGCTAATTATTAATATACACAAACAAAGATTAACAGCAAGAAATAAAGCATTTTTATACAATAATAAAAACAACAATAATATATTAATATATTATAATATATTATCATAATACACAAACACACACACACACACATACATATTAAATATTTATAAAATAAATATGTTATATATTTTTCAGTTATTAAATATGTTACTGGTTAATTTTTTATTAATGTATATTTTACAATATAAACTAATAATTTAATATAAATTAATTTCATTTAATTAATGTAGAATATAATTTACACAATATATATTGAATTACCTTATAAGTTATAAAAATATAAAAATAAGTTATTAAAAGTGTCACTATGAAAATGTTAACGTTAATTTACAAAATGCAAAAAAATAGTATTTAAAAAAAAAAATCCCAATTACCACAGTTCCTATTACTTTCTATGGGGACAATAAAGGAAAAAAAAATCAACAGATTTGGTCATTTTTTAAAAGAAAACACAAAATGTTTTTTGTGTACTATCTTGCACACATGAACATATAAAAAAAAAAATATCTATATTAAAAAAATCAATCAGGATTTGGCTTCCTCCAAGCTAAACTGTGCCTCCTGCATCTGACATGTTGCTGACTGCATCTACGACAGCTATGTCGTATGCAGCTATGCACATTAAAAAGTTAGATCTTAAAAATTTGATGTGAAACCTGAAAGCAGTGTGTAATTTTCTTCTGAACAGTCTTCAACATTAATGAGACAGAAACGTCCATTCATCTCCTCTCGTTTCCATATTGCATGCATATCTTTCCTGAGGGTAAAGTGAGACTATAAATCAAATGGATCACTCAATGTATAATTAACACAGAACTTTTAAATCTTTAAATTAAATAATGATTCTTTTAGATGTCCCAACAAACCTAATGAAAAATACATCTCCAACATTATTTATTTTAAAATAAAGAATATTTATTTATTTAAACGATTTATTTTACCGATTATTTTACAGCCATCACAGTGCGTAATAGTCCTCTGAACGTTATTCCAGATGGGCTGCAGCGGCTGAGAATTCACCCTGACCGAGATGAAGCCGGCAGAAGTTAGAAACCCTTGCTAATATGTGGATTAAAGGAAAGAGAAGAGAGCGGCAATAGGTTCCTTACGTAATGGCAGGGTCTTCATAAAACATTCATTAGTCTGCCTAAAAAAAATGGCTGGGTCAACAGCACTGCCATTCCCCACATGCAACATACAGACCTAAAAACATCCACACTGTCAATGCGTGTATGCAGAGCTGAGTGGGCATGTTTAGACCGCTGTGCACTCGCACTGGTGAAAGAGTGCAACATTCACGTGTAAATTCTCTGGATGCTAGTGTTAGTGTTTAGGGCATGAGTGAGAGAGGATGTTTTTACTGCTGTCAGACCAATGTCCACACAGTAATAAATGTTACCAGCTGCAATGCATCAGGACATGCAGATAAGGCCATGTTCATCCAGATATAAAGATAAACACATACACAGACTCTGTGCCAACCCTACTAAGCTGTCTCGATATCTACATAGACAGCTAATGTCTAAGGCAGCAAAACAGAATCTTATAAATGACTAAACTGAAATGTTAACACTCGCTAATGGGCACAAATAGGGCTCCTCAAATTAAAGACATGTAAAAACCAGCTATGTTCATGTTTCATTTTGATTTAACCTAGTGGTAGACGAATATATCGCCAATGGCAATATATTGGCCAATATTTGTTAATATTTGTTCATAAATTTAAAATAAAAGATTAATTTTTTTAAGTTCATTTTTTTCCCTCAGATTTTTCCAATTATTTATATAAATGTTATTTTACATAATATTTATATAAATAATTGCATAAATTCAATTTAATTGCCGATATTGGCATCAGCCATAAAAAAAAAAATCAACACTGGTCAACCACTAGTTTAATTTGTGGTAAATAGGTTCCATTGCTAAATATTCTAATAAACAAAACAAAACAAAAAACAGAGAGCATGCACAGAAATTGGGTCATTTTTAATTAGATGAAACGTTTTTTTTTTTTTCAGTACTGAATAATATCTACATGGTCATTTGAGTTTAACCCAATGCATTCTAGGACTGTGTATATTCCAGAAGAATGTGTGCATTTCTACCTATATTTTGGTCAAAGCAAAAGAAATGCAATAACGCAGCATAATTTCGATGCCTACAGTGTGATTTAATGCATCTATAATGCTTAAAAATGCTGCAATTAGTAACTATTTTATGTTTTGGTCAATTAATAAGGGCTAATCTGTATGAATTCGTATGATCTCAGTCGCACGTTTTTTTCGATCTGCTTGCATCCCACTGACGGTTAGGTTTAGGGGCAAAACTGCAAAAACGGCACGTTTTTGCGTGACTCAAATTGTACGAAATCACCTTGTAGTTGCTTCTCCTCATGAGATCAGGTTGGGTTTGATTCAGTTCATTATATAAAGTTCATGCTCAGATGTAAACTGCAAGCTCACCCTAAGCTGAATGTGTCCTATTTCAAGGGTGGTTTTCGATTCAGCATGAAGTTTGAGGCAAAAAGGCTTAAAAACCGTTTCTGAACCCAGTTACCCTACATTCAAGAACATTTTTACCACAGTTCCCACTTGCATTAAAATCCTCCCTCATAGGTGCTCCGAGTCAGGGCCGAAATGGCCATGGTAGTTGAATCTGTGCTTTCGATAAGTGTGGTTACTGTTTTACCAGTCAAGCACTCAATACACCCAGCGGGTGCGCTGGGGATGGAAGGTAAGCGGGATACGCAGTGGAACTCACACCACACTGGTTTCCAGTTTACACAGAGTCTCATTGTACAGTCTGAATCAGTCTGTCTGATTCCAGTCCATCCGTCAGGTTGGCCCGAAGGCAACAGAGCTAATTTAGCCTGTCTCTCACAAGCTGTCACATGCTCCCTTCCTCTCATTCTCCTCACAGGGGTGTCATTGCTGTTACGTAATTACTAGCTAGCTGCACATACAAGAGCGAGGAGAAGAAAAAGCACTTTGTGGAAGAGGACAGGGAGCGTTTTGCTTAGTTTCTTTTCAACTGAAATTGCATTGCTTCAGGCATTTAGGCTGACTAGAAGCATGACAGCAGACTCTTTCACATCAGTCCTGGCTCAGCACTGTTTATGGTCACAAAAATGGCACAGGCTTCAGTTATGACAGATCAGAATGACAGGTTTTCAACGCAGCTTGAAATGGTTGTGTCAGGGTGACTAACGCGAGCTAACGTGGTCAATACAGTGATACAGAAAACAAAATACTCTGGGTGTAAATACTGTAAGCAAAAAGAGAGACAAGGAATATTTTGGGTTCAAACTCAAGTTAAGACATGATGTTACCAAAATAAATGTCGCTCATTTTCTTTAAATAAAACAAAAATCTTGGTTACAGTAAGACACTTACAATGGAATAGAATGGGGTCAATCCAACAGTACCAGTGTTATTTTAGTATCATTGAGATGCTATTATATGAATATATTATATGAATATTAAAATATTTGAATTTATTTTTATAGTTTCGGTTTTCAGGTTAATTTTGGTTAAAGCTTTAAAATTTGTCTATGTGCTTTTGACATTTTTATTACGTTTTGTTGTTTTTAATATGTGTTTATAAAATTTGTATTCGTTTTTTAATTTCAGTTTTATTTTTAGTCATTTTAGTACACCAATTTAAACTAAATAAATGAGAAATGTTGCCTAGGAAACTAGCTGAAATATATATTTTTTTATAAAAAGTTGTATATATTTTATTTCAGTTAACATTAATTTCATTTCAAGTAACCCTGAATAGTACAGACACAAGACAAACAATGTATTAACATGATTTTAAGGTGGGGGGGGACAAAATAAAAAACTTCTTCACTTCTTCAAACCTCACTGTCACGTCAACATAATGTTTAAAAACCTAAAATGACCGTAAAATGAGTGTAAACATTGATTTAAACAGCTTTATGAAACAAAAAAGTATCCCCCAAAAATGGTCGTCATTAACTTCCATTTTAAGTGCCTCAATTTTATTCCCCAAAATGATTCTGTGTTGATAATCATTATGCAATCAGCAAACAGTTGACTGAGCTTAACTTGTACTCCTTTAACATAAAAGAAAATATTAAAAAGGGAGAATAAAGTATCCAAAGGGAATAGAGAAGTGGTAAGAGTTCACAAAAACACAAGCTTGTCATTTCTGTTTTAAACACTCCAGAATGACTTGACAGGTCAAAGTAACTTATATTGAAATGAAACAACTAAGTACACATTCTAAGTTATTTTAAAGGATTTAAATAAATACCCTGGATTTATTCCTGTAAATTTCAAAAAGAAATACAAGGGTCCAGTCACTACCCGAGTGAAAATCTCAGCGGTCAGGCCAAAGCAAACACAAAGCCATCTTTCACATATCTGCAAGAATGCAGAATATTTGTCTTCAAATATTAGTGTAGTGATACACAAGTGTGTTGACATAGCAATATATAAGTGAAATAAAGATGAAAATGTGGAAAAAAGTTAGAACATGAATGTTGAATGCATGCAAAACAGGTTTTCTACACTGCAGTGGTGTGTTACATCATATAATAGACTTTACTCAATTAGGTTTGTTAGAAAATCTAATAATCAGTTTACAGAGGCCCTGTGTCCCGAGTCGTTTTTTTCCGCTCCCGTGGACCTCTTCCAGGTTTCCAGAGCTCTTGTTCCACAAGCTAATCAAAGTGCTAATAAATCAGCCTCTAATCTGAACTACTTAACATTAACAGCGACCCTACACTCACAATATAGACACAGCAAACAATAGGAAAGGTACAGCGCACACACTCACCGCTGTCCTTGCTGCTGTTCTCCTCAATGGTCATCTGTTCCGCCAGCTCCGAGAGCGATTCATCGATCGTCTGGCTACCACGCAGGGTGAGCGACAAACGTCTCTTAAACCTCTTCATCCTCTCCATGGGCCTCTGAGGCAGGGGGGGCCTGCAGGTTTAATTTCAGTTTTATTTTTAGTCATTTTAGTACACCAATTTAAACTAAATAAATGAGAAATGTTGCCTAGGAAACTAGCTGAAATATATATTTTTTTATAAAAAGTTGTATATATTTTATTTCAGTTAACATTAATTTCATTTCAAGTAACCCTGAATAGTACAGACACAAGACAAACAATGTATTAACATGATTTTAAGGTGGGGGGGGACAAAATAAAAAACTTCTTCACTTCTTCAAACCTCACTGTCACGTCAACATAATGTTTAAAAACCTAAAATGACCGTAAAATGAGTGTAAACATTGATTTAAACAGCTTTATGAAACAAAAAAGTATCCCCCAAAAATGGTCGTCATTAACTTCCATTTTAAGTGCCTCAATTTTATTCCCCAAAATGATTCTGTGTTGATAATCATTATGCAATCAGCAAACAGTTGACTGAGCTTAACTTGTACTCCTTTAACATAAAAGAAAATATTAAAAAGGGAGAATAAAGTATCCAAAGGGAATAGAGAAGTGGTAAGAGTTCACAAAAACACAAGCTTGTCATTTCTGTTTTAAACACTCCAGAATGACTTGACAGGTCAAAGTAACTTATATTGAAATGAAACAACTAAGTACACATTCTAAGTTATTTTAAAGGATTTAAATAAATACCCTGGATTTATTCCTGTAAATTTCAAAAAGAAATACAAGGGTCCAGTCACTACCCGAGTGAAAATCTCAGCGGTCAGGCCAAAGCAAACACAAAGCCATCTTTCACATATCTGCAAGAATGCAGAATATTTGTCTTCAAATATTAGTGTAGTGATACACAAGTGTGTTGACATAGCAATATATAAGTGAAATAAAGATGAAAATGTGGAAAAAAGTTAGAACATGAATGTTGAATGCATGCAAAACAGGTTTTCTACACTGCAGTGGTGTGTTACATCATATAATAGACTTTACTCAATTAGGTTTGTTAGAAAATCTAATAATCAGTTTATAGAGGCCCTGTGTCCTGAGTCGTTTTTTTCCGCTCCCGTGGACCTCTTCCAGGTTTCCAGAGCTCTTGTTCCACAAGCTAATCAAAGTGCTAATAAATCAGCCTCTAATCTGAACTACTTAACATTAACAGCGACCCTACACTCACAATATAGACACAGCAAACAATAGGAAAGGTACAGCGCACACACTCACCGCTGTCCTTGCTGCTGTTCTCCTCAATGGTCATCTGTTCCGCCAGCTCCGAGAGCGATTCATCGATCGTCTGGCTACCACGCAGGGTGAGCGACAAACGTCTCTTAAACCTCTTCATCCTCTCCATGGGCCTCTGAGGCAGGGGGGGCCTGCAGGACAGACACACACACACACACACACACACACACACACACACACACACACAGCGTTAATCATCATCGGCCTGCGAATCTCTGCGGGACATGCAGTGTTTGAAGACTTCTTTGCATTAAAAACTGAATTTATTACTTTATTATTAAGTTCTGTGGCATTGTAGGTTGAGCGCACCCTATGGTGTGTGTATTTCGGACTCATTTTTGAGGACAAAGTGACCGACCAAACCAAGAAAAGAACAATATGTTTCATTAATCATGCCTTTTTTCACTTGCACAAATGCAAACAGTTTCAGAGTATTTTGCATTTGCATTTTAGAATTGGTTTAGGCTATGGCATGGAAATTATAATAATGATCTTAAATTAAATTTAAATTAGAATTTTGTGGCTTTCAGTGCATGTCAATTAAAATTTACTGTACTTCTCTTCCAGGAAAACAGACCAAAATACTGATGACTCAACTAGTTCGCACAAGCATATGCCAATAAAATACTAGAAAGAGAACATCCCATCCCCCTGATGCTAGTCTCTGATTAGCAGATTAAAGAAAGAAATGATGGCTTGCTGGTGCATCTTCGGCAGTGATAACCCTCATACTTTCTCATTTACTTTTCCAACCAACAATTGCCGGAATGGATACATTTTAAATGAGATTTGATTGCTTTCAGTGTGGTTTTAAATTAAGAGTCCTTCACTAACTTCCTGTTTCAAAAGGGAAAAATGCTTGTCAAACCATTTCATGGCATCTTAAATATCTACTGACTAATAGGAAGGCCTCATTTAGTGTGTTACTAAGTTCCTGTGGGATAGTTTTTAAACTACACAGCAGGCCTTTAAAACTTGCACGTGACATGCACAAATAATACAAATAAAAAAAAAAAACATTAATAATCCAAAGGCTTTTAATCAAATATTCATGAGACTGTATTTTGTTTTTATAGGCACTTCAACACATGGTTGTGCATTTTCAAAACACACACTCCCACATGCACCATAATTCCCTTTACACCAATGCATTTTCTAAATATAAAATGACAGCAATATGAGACACCGGGTCTATTAACAGTAAAACACATTAAAAAAAACATTTTTAAAAAATGAGTAATGTAAAACAAATACTTGTAATAATTTATGATTGAATGAGGGTTTAAAGTCAAATGTACAAATGAGAATGCTAAAATAAATTTCCGATATTATTTATTCATACATTTATTTATAAATCTTAAAATAATACATTTTAAAACAATCATAAGAATAATTTAAATAGAAATTGTATTAAAAAAAGAGAAAGAAAAAAGATTTTTTGACTGAATGAGAGTTTAAAGGCAAAATTTATCTAAATGTAAAAATAGGACAAATGAAAACACAAAAAAAATATTCAATATTAAAATAATGTATACATTTAAATATATAATACATTTAAAAATAATAAATAATTTAAATAGAAAATGTATGTGTAATAGATAAAAAGTAAATAAATGTAAATGCATGTAAATCAATTGAATAAATAAATATTATATATATATATGTATATATATAATAGTATATATATAATATTTATGTATATATGTATGTATATATGCGTATATGTATGTGTATATATATATATATATATATATATATGCCATCTTAAAATATTAATTTC
>NW_015549605.1:2327661-2356827 GCF_001515605.1 Sinocyclocheilus anshuiensis | reverse complement strand
TATTATATATATATATATATATATATGTATATATATAATATTTATGTATATATGTATGTATATATGCGTATATGTATGTGTATATATATATATATATATATATATATGCCATCTTAAAATATTAATTTCTGATTGAATGAAAGTTAAAGGTCTAAATGTAAAAACAGTATTATATAAAATATAAATGTATTAATATAATATAATATATATAATAATAATATAATATTAATATAAATGTATTAAAATAATACATTTTGAAACAATAAATAATTTAAGCAGAAAACATGCATAATAAATTTAAATTAACAAATGCCAATGCATTTAAATAAATGTAACTATTGAAATACACCTCATATCTTGCATCCCTAATCATTATAAATAAATAAATAAATCCTGTTATCCTAGATTTGCATTGCTGTTGCCATTTTATAAAAGCAATAAACTACTCAAGGCATGCATAATGGTGATTTTAGCATGATAACGGGTTAATCGTCATGCATAACAACCCTTAAATGTAAAATCACTCATGCATGGTTTCTCTAAAGGCTTTTAATACAGCTTTAATGTGTGTGTGCTCGTGTATTTCTCTCAATACATGCTGACTTTGCACCGTTTTAGGCAGGAAACACCTTGCCATGGGAGGCAGCGGGACTCTTTCTGTCCATTGTATTTCACCGTCAGACTTCACACACCCAAGTTCACACAGGACTTCGGTTCGTTGTGTTCACAAAGCGAGGTACAAATGAAACCCTCCAAGGTTCTCCTAGTCTATCCAAAAGTATAGCACATACTGATAACATTCGCCCCTATGCGATCATACAAATAACTCAGAGATGCACAAAAGAAGACCAGGTTACAGCGAGATGGCTTTACTCAGGTGGTGTCTGATTTCAGGACGCCACAAAGAAGGAAAAGTGCATCCAAAAAACACAAATCTGCCCCCAACTAGAGGAAATGGACGGCCAGAGCATCTGTGATTGGTTCCTCTCGAAAACAATCATGCACACGCATGCACACCATCTGTCTATCCAACACAGTCTAAAGAAAGGGGGGCCACGAGCTCTCATATGAAGGATTAGACTACTGCTACAGGCCAATATAGCACCGACGGACAGTTAAATGTGCATGCTGACAGAGCACATCTTCTCAAACAGCTGGTATCTCACTCTGCTATGCAGGACAGAAGGGTCTGGACACACCCTGTGGCCATAAGCGTGTTTTTTCATGGGCTTGTGTTTGAACAGTTGGCATTCCTCTATCAGACCTGCCAGGACAGGGCACAACCAGCCCGAACACACACATACAGACGCTTTAACACTCGCCGAAGTCACCATCCCATTCATTGAAGACATGCAGACATTATTCAGTGTCAGACTTTGATGTTTGGTCTACAGGGACTTTACGTCATAAATAATACATTTATAAATAATAAACAAATAATACATTTAAACAGGAAATGTAAGGCAAGAAGACACCTTAGGTGAATAGGGTAAAAAAAAACTAATAGACAGTTAGTTTTAGATTTTTGATTTATTCATTTTAAATACAAAAATTTTATTACATTTATATATAAATAAATTGTAAGCTATTTAAATAAATATAATACTTATATTATATAATTATTTATTACAACATAATACAACAAAAATACAATATGTAAATAAATCAACAGCCAGAAAAAAATATAATAAAATCACCATGATTTTAGTAATTGAATTTTGTATAAAATGAGGCAAATGGTGTAAACAAACCTTCAGAAAATAGATAGGAATAAAACTGTAAAGTCTGGTATACGTAAGTGCTACTAAAGTGGAGATTTCTTGCTCAGTGCAGGAGAAAATATTAGTTTTGAGAAAACAGCCCTTAAAGATTTAAACATTTAAAAGTGTGTTTTGGATGTTTTATTTCCACTATTTCTATGAATAGCTCAAAATCTCAAATCTGACCATTGCATTTAAAAAAAAAAAAAAAAGATTTTTTTACTCTTGCCTTAAATATATACATATAAATTACCAAATTTAATGCATTTAAATAAATTTAAAAATAAATACATTTCAAAATAAATAAATACATACATAAAATGAAATAATTTATATAAATAAATCAATAACCTTGCATCCCTAATAATTATTAAAATACATCTTGGTCATTTTTTTTAGGCGGTTTTAGCATGATTATAAAGGTTAATCACTTTGCTTCATGACTAATAACAACCCTTAAAATGTAAAATCACTCATGCATGGCTTCTCTAAAAGTTTTTCTACTCCGCTTGAGTCTGACTCAATAAAACAACTACAAACGCATCCTAAAAGTGAGCGTACAGGCCATTTTCTTGTTTTTTTCTCTCGGTTTGTCCACTTCTTATTCGGCAGGACACTGACACTGTTGTTACAGTGACACGCTGCACTGTTGGCCAATGAGCGAATGGCATTGGGACAGTGCTGTCTATTGTCACCACGCCCCCTCTCATCATTAACCCCCCGGCCTGGTGCAATATCCGTCCCCAGACAGCAGCTCTCCGGGGGATCGCGCTGATAGGAAATTGGGCTGCTGGAGGGGGGAAAGCAGGCCGCATTGAGACTGATACTGAAAAATATGCAAAAACTGTTATAGGTCATTTGATATGCATGTAGTTGGGGCTTTTGGTCTACAGAAATTATATAGTGTAGATTTTATCAAAATTTTTGAGTCAAAATTCTGGAATATTATTACAATTTAAAATAACTGTTTTTGGTTTTAATATATTTTAAAATGTAATTTATTCCTGTGATGCAAAGCTGAATTTTCCGCATCATTACTCCAGTCTTCAGTGTCACATGATCCTTCAGAAATCATTCTAATATACTGATTTGCTGCTCAATAATTTTTTTTTATTTTTAATGTTGAAAACAGTTGTGCAGCTTAATATTTTGTGGAAACTGTGATAAATAAATGATATAATGATATAATTATATAAATAATTATATTTTATATTATAATTGAAATCATATAAATAAAATTACAAAAAAACAGCAAACTCACAAGTCTCTATAAATAAGTTTACATGAACTTTAAAAGTTCAATTTCTGTCAGACTAAAGCAATAATTTGTCTTTTAAAATGTAAATTCTTCAGTCTGAATGAAATTGTACAAGTCTGAAGTTAGAATAACAAACTAATTATGACACAGACATAGCAAATAAAGACGCTGTTCAATTTAGTAACAAATTATGAGCAACAAAAATAGCAATATTGCTTGACTTGAGCAATAATAGTTATGCTTATATTAATATATTCATATATATATTATATAAATAGCAAGTTTAAGATCTATCTATCTATATATATATATATATATATATAGATAGATAGATAGATAGATAGATAACAGAATCCATGACTAATGCACAGTTTGTCAGAAACAGCTAAATTTGTTATGCTATTGTCTCTTTTGCTTTGCTCTCTCCATCTTTCTGTTTGTCTCCACATGAGTAGTTTTACAGTCATCCAATCATACACGAGCACGGGAATCAAACGCTGGGAGAGAATCTGTTTACATCCCCCGGGCCGGGATTAGCCCACCTCGCCTGTATGCGCTCCTCTTGAGAGATAAGGCGTCTTTGTGTGGGACTGAGAGGGCGTATTACCCACACCATAACAAAACCCTCATGCGCCTCGTGTGGGCTGGGGGCGGCACGGGAGCAGATAAAACTCACAGCGGCTTCCCGAAAACAAACACATGCACTTGCACAAACCTGCAGAGCTTGCATACATTAACGCTTTTTACCCAATAACTCACTCACACACACATACAAACAAAACACCAGGACTGGCGCTGATGAATTCTGGGACGACCCCAGCAGCCGGGTGGCACCACGGGCCGAGAGTAATTAGAGCGGAAAGGCCTGACATCAAACATCACACCAGTCACCAGCCAGAGGCATCAAACAACAGGCTAATTAAGCGCAGCCTGGAGACACAGAAACTGGGTTAGCCAGTTAAACAGACACACTGAGATGTACACAAACACAATTCCTAAGTATTAAACCTGCGGGACTGTTTGTGCTGCAGACACCTTGAATTAGGGCTGTCAAAATGGCTGAAAAACTTAAATATTATCAAAATTCTAATTATATTAGAATTAAAAATGCATAATTTCAATTAGGGTGAAGAAAAGCTTTTGGATTCACACAGAGTAAATTTTTCATTTAAAAACACAAGTTGCAGTGAGATGGGGAAAAAACCCGCCATACAGTCTTAAACAACTATAAACAAAACAGCATCATGTATGTATGTATAGTTTAATACAAAGGGCGGAAAGCCAATCACACAGAGTACATTTTTCATTTAAAAACACGAGTTGCAGTCAGATGGGGAAAAACCCGCCATAAAGTCTTGATATATGTTTTTTTCAAAGTTAAACTTGCATTAATTTTACATGGCTTTCTAAACATGTGGCTCCTTTGTGCGAGATGCGAGTGCAACGGTGATAGATGTACCTCTAGAAAATGCGCGAAATATGTGTTCGGTGTGAACGGCTTGGTTTCAGTTTTAAATTCGACAAATACTCGAAATTCGATTTTTTTTTTGACAGTCCTACCTTGAATTATTCGGTTTATTGAAGAGAAGCGTACAATTACTTCTTTTCCAGATGCTTTTCACCCCGTGATGATTAAAAAGGAAAAATGATCCCAAAGACAAACATTATGGGATCAGAATAACAGATATTTAGGGGTTTACTCTCTCAACCTTGGCAATTCAGGAGACAATTTTAATGTTACAAAAGACTTCTATTTCAAATAAATGCTGTTCTTTCAAACTTTCTGGGGGGAAAAATATCCACAAAAATATTAAGCAGTATAACTGCTATAAACAGATAATATGAAATGTTTCTTGAGCAAGTGATTTCTGATGGATCATGTGACACTGAAGATGATGACGCTGAAAATTCAGCTTTGCATCACAGGAATAAAATACATTTTAAAATATATTATAATATAAAACTGTTATTTTAAATTGTAATTTTTTTTTTTTACAACATTACTGTTTTTATCAAATAAATGCAGCCGTGGTGTGTCTGTAAAAATCATGCATTGGTTTTACTGACCTCAAACTTTTTAAATGGTACACTCTAAAAAAGGGACAAACCCAGCTATTGGGTTGTTTTGACATAACTGACATTTGTCAAAACAACCCAATAGCTGGGTTTGTCCCTTTTTAACCCAGCGCTGGTTTATATTTAACCCAGCATTTTTTAGAGTGCAGTTACCTTTTACCTACATGTATAATGTCTTTACATTAGACTTTTATACGCAGACCCGCATCATATAATCTATATATTTAAAAGAATTGTGAAAACAATTGGTGATTTGAGCAAAAAGTGAAATAATCTATCAAATTTCAACAAAGTCCCAAAATGGAAAAAGGACAATTTTGATCAAAATAAAGTTTTAAAGTCAGTGTACTTGATGATCAAGACAATGTCAATTAAAAGCATGCTGGAGATGAAAATGAGATGCCAATGTGCTAAAAATTAAGGTAAATATGAATTTATTGGTTTTACTATGGGTAATTTCTTAAATATGTCAAATTATGAACAAAGTGTCAAAATACTATTTAATTGTGTGTGTTCTGGCATAAATGCTAGCTATGAAACTAGCCTTAGCAAAGAAAATGTGGATTTCTATTCCAAAAATGTCTCAAATGTCATTTCCATAAAAGAATTCTATTCAAGAAAAACCCTGATATTGTTTGTTACCAATATCAGACTAATCAGATGGATAATACTAACAATAATTAAAAATAAACGTAAATACTGGTTCATTCTGTCACAGATATATCATGCATCCTAAATGAAAAATCCCCAAAATTCAACCTAAAAAGTCATATTTTTCATATATATTCCCCTTCAAAATCTACCCAAATGTTTAACCTTTACATCACTCATAAATTATAAGGGAAGTCTGGAAAGCACATCTCGAATCTCAAATGAATATTGGAGGAATCTCTGTTTAGATTGGCAAGCCAGGGTATTTTCGATTCTCTTTCTATCTCTTCCCACATACACACAAACAAAAAGTCCATTCCCATCGCCATGGCAACACGTCGTTCCTGGGACTTCTCAGCATCTTCTTTCTCACAGATCAGAATCTGTAATTTACCCACTCCGTACGCCCAAAGAGAGAGAGAGATGGAGCGGCTGACTGAGTGGGTGAGCAAGCAGCACAAAACAGAAGCAAGCCAATGGAGAGAAAGAGAAAGAGACATAGAAGAAGCAGAATGATGTCTTTGTGTTGGACTACAAAGCATGAGATCTCCACGGCAACTCTGCTCGTCTGCGCCAAACTGCAGGCAAGTGAGACTAAAATGACAAAAAAAAAGGGCAAACAGAGAGACAGCTAGCAAGCTTAACAGCGAGTGAAATTAGGCATATCACACGCATGACTGTACAAGCCGCTTCATATCCGTCCGTTTGAATCAAGCAGGCCTGGTGAAAGCATCTGCTAACACCCAATAAGTGAACTTCACCTTTGAAAAAGCCAAGCTCCAGAGATCAGATACTGACGTCAGAAAGGTATCAAGGCCTGTTGACGTGTTCGCTTTGACCTGTTAGCGTGCATTAGCACATCTGCCCTCCGCCCATCGCAGGACATCAAAGATGCATCGTCGCCAGCTTTTACACAGCGTAACGTAATTAGAGCCGAAGAAAGAGGAGCGCGAGCGGGAGATCTGGCGGTTCTGAGCTTCTTTCATCTGTCTGTCCACTCCACGATGCTTAAAGCACTTCAGCGCGTCATTAGCACGCTCTTCAAAATCACTCTCACCCCCAGCTGTAAACAAAAAGCAACGTTTACATGATGACTGATGGGAAGACAGACAGAATAAATGCATTCATACAGACGACTGCCTGCAGGGTCGCAGGACGGCTGATGTCAGGCACAATGACAAAGGCGAAAGACGTGTCGCTTTGTGTTTGTGCATGAGAGAAGTATAGTGTTGGTGAACGTAAATGATCCATGTAATATGGAGGAAAATCTCCAGTAGTTTTTGTTCAGGTATGGTTTGGTTTTAGGTTGCCAGGACTTTATGGACTTAAGATTGCATATTAAAGTTAAGAGAAAGTGTTTTAAAATAAAATAAATATATATTTTTTAATCATCAAAAATTATGTTCATGGTGCAATGGTGAAATTTTGACCAAAGTAATGTTTTCTCAAAAGTAAGAGTGCTAGAAAACTTGATGAAAATGTAGACTATATATTCAGAAACTACCATTCAAACTTTTTTGGGGTATTTTTCAATACTTTTCAGTAAGATTGCATTAAATTGATCAAGACATATGTAATGTTACAAAAAAATCCTGAAATCAGTACAACTGTTTTCAATATTGATAATGATAATAAGAAATGTGTCTTGAGCAGCAAATCAGCATATTAAAATGATTTCTGAAGGATCATGTGACACTGAAGACTGGAGTAATGATGCTGAAAATTCAGCTTTGCATCACAGGAATAAATTGCATTTTAAAATATATTAAAATGGTAAACTGTTCTTCTAAAATTAAATAAGATTTCACAATTTTACTGTATTTACTGCATTTTTGATTAAGTAAATGCAGCCTTGATCGAGCATAAAAGTGACTTCTTTCAAAAACATTTTTAAAAATGACCCCAAACTTTTGAATGGTAGTGTTAGTAATTTGTTATTTATTTTACATTTCGAAACTTTGCAAAATCCCATTATGCACAATATAGGCTATCAGTATAATCATTTTGATTATTTATTTAGGCCTACCTGAGAATTTATTCCTGAATTCTTTCCACAAGTCCCTTTGGTTGCTGAGTGTTAATATGTTGAGTGAAACTTTATTAAACAAAACACTCACACAAACACTCAATTAAGCGCATTCGTCAGCTTGCAGTATCATCAGTCACAATGAATCTTATATAAAGCTCACTCGTATCAACACAAACACTGAAATATTCAGCTGGAAAATCTCAAAGCAAGCCAGCCACCCATCAGGACAGACCCAAAACAAGATTAATTCGTCATGAAGACAGAGTCCTGATGGAGACGTCTTCTCAAATGCTGCTCAAGACTGGCTCCAGCTCCTGGAGACCATCTTGAATTCAAATTAGGGCTGTGCGATATGGACAAAAAAAAACATATTGCGATTTCTTTGATCAATTTTGCGATTTCGATTTTAATCACGACCTGGCGTTACGTTTGTATGCCCGCCCGGTCTGTTCCAGTGTTGCCAACTGCTTTCAATTGAAAGTAGCTAAAACTGGTAGCTAAATGTCACTAGATGACATCACAATGGCAAATTCACTGATCTATATAAAGTGGGCAAGATGAGAACTTATATAAGGTTTGTCCAAGAAGTTGCTATATTTGTCCCTAAACTTTTGAAAAAAGTCTCAAAAGGGGCTGGGAAGTAGCTAAATTGGCAACACTGGTCTGTTCTGTTCTCATGCTCCATTTAGGCGCGCTGATTCTGATTGGTTCGGATAGCATACTGCGGGAGGTCGGGCGCGCGGAAAATCGTGCTATAAAGCGATTTAGAAATCGCGCAAGCTCAAATCGCGATTTTATGACGATTTCGATTAATCGCACAGCCCTAATTCAAATGTCATAATTTATAAGAGCTTTAGCACACAACTTAATTACTCAAGTCTCAAGTCAGAAATCAAAAGAAAAACTCTATCACAATCATTAGGAGTCACAACAGCATCTCCATGTAAAGTACCATCCTCCATTCCGGCCGTCTCTCACACACAAACAAACAAAAATCCTTGAGACAGGAATGTGGCGAACTGGCGATACACAGATAATGCCGTCTGTCAGCCAGAAGTAAACATATAACACATATGATCTCTAAAATCAAAACATCTCAGCTGCAGGACTGAACGAGAAGAGACTCGGAGGTCAGAGGACATGAAACGATGAAGCTTCACAACAACAGGCCACCTTTGCCCTTTTGTCAGCAAATTCTTACACAGAAATAAACAAGCACACAGAATAAAAGAAAGAGAGAGGAAGACCCCAGGGAATATCTGTAAAATCAGATGATTCCCAAAAGAATGCAGTTGTGAATAATGTATCAGTTTCCACAATTTTAAGTAGCACAGCTGTTTTCAACACTGATAATAATCATAAATGCTTCTTGAGCAGCAAATCAGCATATTAGAATGATTTCTGAAGGGTCATGTGACACTGAAGACTGGAGTAATGATGCTGAAAATTCAGCTTTGGATCACAGGAATAAATTACATTAAACATTCAAACAGAAAATAGTTTTTAAATTGTAATATTATTTCACAGTATTACTATATTTTTTTATCAAATAATTGCAGCCTTGGTGAGCCTTAGAGACTTCTTTCGAAAACAAAAAAACAACAAAAAAAAAGCCCTAAACCTTTGAACGGTCATATAGCAATAACTAAACAATTACTATACAAAACGTGTTTTTTTTTTATAGCAGTTTTACCATTTTAAGTACCATTTATTATAAGAAATTAAGTGCAATCAAACGGTCAAACTTCACTACTATAAATATGATTCTTATATTTAATTATAATTTGATATATTACGTAATTTAACACAATCTAATTTAACAATTTATTTTCTGTAGCTCCATGGCACCGCTATTGAATAACTGTGTGTAAAATATTAAATATTTTTATTTGCAACTCAGTACTCTATTCCCAATCCTGTTTCGAAGGTATGACTAAGTATGATTCTCATGTCAGTAAACTCTCAGGTGTCTGACACTGTTCTTGGAAGCATCTCAAGATGCAAATATCCAGATCATCTACACAAATGCCATCCAATCATATTTCGAAGTAATATGTATCACACAGGAATACAACTGTCATCAAATGTATTGTCCTTTCATACTGTACACTAAATTATGAGTACTAGACAAATATAGGAGATTGCCTATGAATGAAAATACACAAAACCTTGCCTAACACCCACTCACAGCAGTCTAGAAAGTATTTCCATGTTCGCATTGTGCTCATAAGTGTGTGTCTGCATGTGTTTGTGTCTGCGAGAGAAAAGAGGATGATCACACACAATCCCCCATGACGAATGAAGCACCGAGCAGCACTGACTCCAGCAGGGAACTGCCTGTTCTCCGTCTCTGATACACACACACACACACGCGTACGTGTCAATGGAAGGTCAGACCGATATTACAGTCTGTGTCCATATGACCAACAAGGATGAAAGTTTGAAAGGAGTAGATAGGAATACCATGAAGATGAATTAATAAATATTCATGCACCAAGGTATTGGCACAGTAGTCCAAGATACTTCACAAAATTCCATAGAATTCCAAGGTATGTTTTAAATGAATAACTTAATATTAATTAAATTAATAACACTGTAACATGCCCAAAATCTAATAAATTATTATTATTATTATTATTATTATTATTGTTAATTTGTTTTTACAATATTTAAATGTGTTTTAATAATCATAATAAATGTATTATTATTATTAACAACACACTAAAATATAGTAAAAAACTGAAATATAATAATAATAATAATTATTAATATTATTATTATTAAAAACATGTCTAAATATTGTAAAAACAAACTGAAATAATAATAATAATATTAATAATAATAATAATTATTATTATTATTAATAAACACATTTTTAAATATTGTAAAAAATAAACAATTAAAAATAATAATACTTTTACATGCTCAAAAGCATGGTATAACCACAAATGAAATCCAAACAATTCAAACAAACAAATAAAAAAAGTAAAATAAAAAATAAAAAAAAACATGACACAGCCAAATATAAAATTGTTTATAAATATGGTTTACATATAAAACAATATAAAACAAGGCATTGTAATTAAAGCTGTGTCAACTAAATTATAAATGAATATACAGCTATTCTCTTTTTTCCCCTCATGATATTGAATCAATATTGATCCTACATATTTTTTAAAATCTATTTATATGGCTATTTGTGTCATATGCAACAGTTCAAATCATCCAGAAGCAGGTCATCTAAACAAGCAGAAACTGTAACGGGCGGGCCATCAAAAACACTTATGAGGCACTGTACTGGACAAAAAGTAAAGTGAATCATAACATGTAATCATCTTGTTTATCATATTGTGTTGTAACTGTACTACAATGGTACTTCTGGTTATTAACTGTCAGGTGAGCAATGAAGAGAAGAGTTTTAAGAGGGTGAGTACTAACAGGTCAGTGAATAAGAACACCTGTCCCTCCCTGTGTCCCAGAAGCATCTGCAATGTCCCACATTCGTCTCTCTCTCTCCGCCCGAGAGATGCTTCATTACTCCACTTAGTCTTATATTTTTAGCCCGTAGCCCAGGCCAGCTTCCCTCTATCACCCAGATGTGTCACTGCGGCACTCCATCAGCCCGGCTTCTGCCTCCCGCCACAAACCTTTCAGCAAAACACACTGAAAGACAGAGGTCAAAATCGATGTCGTTGCAACAGGAAGTGCATATTTGGCACTCGCTCAGAGCTCTCAGCTGATATTGAACACCTCCAGATATGACCATCCTGACACCCGAATGGCTGAATCAGGTTCCTAATCCCACGATCCTCTTTTATGCCATGACGACGCAAACATCCTGTCACTGTCCCAACAGCATGTAACATTCCAGTGCAGAATCACAAACAAATAGCACAATAAAGACAACAAAAGCATGCTAAGCCCTCTGAGTAATGTGCCAAAAAGATTTCCCTGCATCCTTGGACTTCATGTTCTGGAATATAAAAATAACTACTAATAAATACAAAAAAGAACACCTACACTTATTGGTTTGATGCTATAAATATATTAAAGGAACTGGGAAAACTCAGTGCATGTGGGAAACTAGATCGGTTTATGAGGAATGGTGGCACTGCAGTGCGCTAGCTGCTTTCAGCATGTGATGCAATCTAACCAAACTTTGGACGGGGAGTTTAACGCCCGTCTGACTCAAAGTTAATCATTCCTGACTTTCTCCTGCTCTTAATAATAAACAGGTTTAGCTAGCAAAGACCTGAACGAACAACTCAAAAACACATTTTTAATCAACAGAGCAATGAACTTTTAAAATCTGAACAATTAACCATTAAAAATTAATCGAAGAAAGCTGACCTTAAAGGGTTAATTCCCCCAAAAATGAAAATTCTGTCATTAATTACTCACCCTCATGTCGTTCTAAACCCGTAAGACCTCCGTTCATCTTCTGAACACAAATTAAGATATTTTAATTAATTCTGAGAGCTCTCTGATCCTCCCATAGACAGCGATGTAATTACCACGATTAAGTTAAAGCCTGCTTTTTATCATGTAGAATTATTTATAGTGATGATCCAATCAAGATTTTTAGAGATTTATTCAGGGCTTGAATTTCATTTTTAAAATGAATTCCCCTCTTAGGTGACTCTTGTAAGAGGGGATTTTTTTATTTGAGGGGTGGATGCGCTGTTACTCTAATTTAGCACTTGCAGCGCAGCAAAAATAGTCTCTGTGCTGAAACGATCTCTGCACTGCTGCAGACGCACCGCTCCTGGAACTATCTGCCGGACTGCAACCGTCTGCAGTGTGCACGCTTTATTAATCGTTAACATGAGCGCGGAAAAAATACACACCGCATATGCACTGCAACCTGGCATTATGTGTGTGCATGAGCTCATAGTCTCCAGGAGAGCGCGCGAGCGCTGAATGGTTTAAACACTGGCAAGAATTAAAAAGAAATGCAATTTATAAACTTTAGTGACGACGCGACACTGCCTCGATTGTGCAAGTGACGAATCCGGTGTCGACTGTGCAGCGTGCAGCTCGCTTATAGTGTAGACGCGTTGTGAAACCGTTTGCGCATTTTATCTTTGAAATTATCTCACAGAAAGTTTTCAAATTACTTTAAGTTATTTAATGAAGAAATATGAATTGTACCTCACCTTTAAACACTGACAAGAATGAAAAAGAAATGCAATTCATAAACTTTAGTGACGATGAAACACTGCCTCGATTGTGCAAGTGATAACTGTGTCAACTGTGTAGCTCGCTTATAGTGCAGACGCGATGTGATTTAAAGCCATTTGCGCATTTTGAGAGGGAAAGAGAGAGCGCGAGCGGTGATCCCTCACGCCGTTTGTGAAATTGTCTCACAGAAAGTTTTCAAATTACTTTGCTATTTAATGAAGAAATATGAATTGTACCTCACCTTCAGCATTATAATTATTGTACCCGCACCGGACAGAGACTGCGACGGTGCCGCTGCATGTCGTGCCAAACCTCTCATGGCAGCGTCATCAGCTTGAGATCGTTTTTTGAGATTGGCCTTTTTAGAGACCTCCGATCAATCATCCCAACGTGATTATCGGCCGATAGTGATCGGTAGCCGATCAATCGGAGCACCCCTTAAAACAAAAATAACGACTTTATTCAACAATTCGTCTCCTCCGCGTCACCCTGGTGCCATTTTGGGGAGTATCCACTGAACGTAAACAGCGTATGCTATTCTGTGTCAGCTGCGCCACTCCAGACATCTGCTCAAAACCTGCGGCCATCCACCTCGTGTCGCACACTGAGGGTCCTGATGCGAGGTCCTGATACGAGCTCCGTTCCTGTTTGACTCTGCACAACACAGCGGTGTGCTAAAATCCCCACGGCCCGGCCGGTTCCCATGACAGATCATGTGCACTGATATTTTCAGACATCAGCTAAATCACCCAGGACCTGGGGAATAAAACAAGAATGAACTACTGTAATCGATCACAGCTGAAGGAAACGGCGAGGACAGCCCAGGGTAAACGGAATATGCTTGGAAAGCAGGCCTTGCACAAAGAGGGAATTATGGGAGTAAGATTTTTTATTTTTTTTTAATTGAGAGGGGAAAAAAGGATTACTCATGAATTATACTTTTTTAATAAAAAGCTATAAAAGCCATTTAAAATTAATACAAGACAAAAATTCTAAAGTAATACAAATAAAATACAATAAAAAGAAAATACATAAAAGTTTTTATGAATATTTTGAATTAGTTTTTATTTTTATGTTTTTGTTTTCATTTTAATTTTAGTTAAAGTTTTAGTAATTTTGTTGTGTGTTTTGGTTATTTTTAGTATTTTTTTTATATAGTATATATATACTATATATGTTTATATAGTTTTTATTATTACGATTTCAGTTTTAGTTTTAGTTATTTTAATACAACTAAGAAAATTGCCTTGGCAACTTGCAGATTTTTTTTCTTTATGCATTTATTTATTTAATTATTATTATTATTATTATTATTAAGATTATTGTTATTATTATTATTATTTACATTTTAATTTATTCCAGTTAAACGGATTTTATTTGAAGTAACAAACATTCTATCTCTTAGACTTTCATAACATACCGATGGGGAAAAAAAGCATTTCTGTGGTGACACCAGGTCAGAAAAAAACCCCAAAAAACATTCCTTTAACAGAGATTTAAAATATTACAATCTTTTTTATTATTCATATATAAGACATATGAGATCATAGGCAGTACACAATAATTCATAAGAGTGAAAAAAGACCTCTGACTCACACATGACAAACTCCAAACTCCAGGTAACTTTATCAACCTCTATGCACAAGAACAAAGTGTGCTTTACTGCAGAAAAACGAGGGGGGAAAAAGATGAGTGCAGAGATCTCTGACGCTCCGCTGTTGCTTAGAGACGCTGGAATGTAAACACCATGCGAGATGAGAGAGGCAGTCAGATCACTGTGGGCAACACACACACACACACACAGACAGACACACAGACACTCCTTCAGTCGAACGTGAGTGACACCAAAGCGTCTGTTCCCTATCGATGTGCCTCGCCATAAATATTTTAAAGCTAGAAGGATGAAAGAAGTCTCAAAGACACACTCTCACTCTGTTGGAGTCGCACAGACAGAGTTTTTGGACCATGTCTCTAGGGGGCCTTTCACACAGGACGCATTCTTGCGCTCCAAAACAGCTAGAATGAAATAGTGCAGGGGCACGAGACACGTTTTTTAATATTGAACCATTTATGACACTGTGGCTTAAAAACGGCACATTCATGGTGCAAGATGTTGAAAAAAAATACTGCGAAACACAACCCAACAGCCAAAGACGTCCATCTGAAGAAGCAGTAGTTAGAAGCTAATCATATAGTTCACTTACAGTTAAGCTATGCTTTAAAAACATATTTACAAATAAATATTACAATTTAATATAATAATAAAAAAGATTTTTTTATGGCACAAAAGAGTTAAGCATTTTTTATTTAAATATCAAATAAAAATTTATCAAATAAAAAAACTAATATATAAATATAATTAAAATAATTGAAAAAAAAAGTGACTACCAAGAACAATTGCAATGCTCAGTGCAAAGCCAACAGCTTAGGGAACAGATGCACATCATTTCAATATATCACTTCACAGGAAGTGCAGAGGGAAATTTTCCCACCAGTCATTCTGCAAATATTGTCACGCAGAACTATACCAAATTTAGGTACAATAACCACAGTGACAAGAAGTCTGGCATTTTTATTCAGCTCAATTCACCACAGCGTGAGCATAAGAGATGTGACCTTTACAATGCAATTATCATGTCTGTGGGTCACATAACGGTGAAGATGACATATACACATTATAAATGAACTAAGTTACATTTATTTTCATATTGAACACCAAAAAAAAAAAAGATATTATTTACATAATAAATACAACTTGTTTATTTTTAATTGAAATTTTTTCAAATAATTTTAACCAATTAGTTTCTGCTTACTGAACACTACATATTCTGATTGTTTGCATCTTGTTTTTAAGCCCATAAATAATAATATACTCGTTCTAATAAATTTATATTGTAATGTACTCATTCTAAAATATTAAAATAATCTTAACATTGCTGGTAGGTTATCATTGCACACATCAACACTCTCTACATTTAAAAAAATAAAAATTAGAAGAGTTCTAAACTAACTGTCTTCATTGTACCTCACGCGCACGTTTAGTCACACAGATCAGATCACGCCGCGTGCGCGCACAGACATTCTTTTTAGTGCTCAGACAAACTTTTTAGCGCTGCTCCGCAATTTTATCAATAAAATAGCTTAATCGCTGAAGAGCTACATTATCTTTCTCAACAAGGAGCTGGTAACATCATCGTTTCTAAAGCAATTAAATCCACAGCTTCACTGTTAATAGAGAAACACGGCAAAACGGTGGTAATTCACACATACACAGCCTCTCTCTCTCGCTCTCTCTCTCTCTCATAAATGAACACTTGATGAATTACACTTTTCTGAGAATAGAATATTTAAGTGGAAATCGCTAAACTGCAAGCTAAACGGTGTTTTCAGAAAGCCAGCGCGTTTATCCACAGTGGAGAGAGAGCGCGTGCACATGGTTGCCAGGTTGACAAAGATAAGTAACACACTTAGCAGATATTTCCGTATTGCGCAAGTGGCAAGCTCTGTTTCGGAGATTACATCTCTTTATATCAGGCAACCCCGGTTGTGTTCCTCTGCGGTGAAAGGGACTTTGACTGCGGCCAGATTAAACCTTGTTGTAGCCTATATATTATGCTCTATTCATTATTTTTTAGAAACCTTTTCTACTCTATTTTAAACTGTGTTCTTGTATTCAAATTAAGCGCGGTCCACTACGATACTCGTATCGTCAAATCTCTGTGACGATACATCGTTGTATAGATGTATCGAACACAGCACTACTACATAGGGACCCTGTCAATCTCGACCCTGAATCTGATCCAAAGAGATTATCAGTCAATCAGAGCGTAACACACATACAGATGGACACGCACGGCACAAATGGTGTCAAAGCGATGATCACAGGGGAAAGCAGGCCACTATATAGCACAGAGAGCGAATGTAGCACAGTTGGCCCAAATGTGAGATGGGCACTGGATGGTACTGTAGGAATTTAGTGTGTGTGAATTTGTGGGATGTTAAAGCAGTCCAGCACTATACAAAGAAACCTTTCAGCATGTGGAGTTTGGCGAGAGAGAGAGAGAGAGAGAGCTGAACCAGAAACAGACTAACACACACACAGACAGAACATACACTCACATTACATGCTAAATGCACTGCTTACATTTACATTAATTCGTTTATGCAAAACGAATTACAGTGCATTCAATGTATACCCATGACCTTGCAGCTGCTAATGCCATGCATACCATTTGAGTTTCAGGAACTCAGTTATTAGAAGTGATCTACACACCAGTACTGATTTTTGTTTAAATGACCAATGGCCAATACTCAGTTCCAATTATTAATACTATATTCATTTTTTTAAATGAAAATAGTTCTTAAAAATAGTATAGTATTACATCAATGTAGCATTATATTATAGTGCCATAACGTAGTATTTTATTACTGCTACTGCTTATTATTATCAAATTATCATCAAAATATAAATTAATAATAATAATAAATGTATTATTTTAATAACCTTCATGTAATAACAATAATATGAATAAAAACTATTATTTCTAAATTATTAAACTGTCATCAAAATAATAAAAATAGTAATAATTATTATTATTATTAGTAGTAGTAGTAGTAGCAACAATACTAGGCCTATTTATTTTATAATACCTTTCATGCAATTTTCATGCAATCAGAACAATTCATGTATAAAAATAAATATTATTATTACTAATTTATTAAACTATCATTCAAATATTATTAATCAAATTATTTAAAATTATTAAATATTATTTAGTACTATAAAAACTTTCATGTAATAAATTAAATATTAATTAATAATAATAATAATAACATTTATTATTACATTTATTAACTTTCAGTACATTCTTACAAATAAAACATCAAATAATAACACTTAATATTAATAAAATTATTAAACTATCATCAAAATATAAATTAATATTATTAAAAAATAATAATATATTTATTGTTTTTTTCATGCAATATTATTTTGATGCTTATGACTGCAAGTTAAGCTTAAAATGACTCATTTCTCACATGAGAACAAATGGCTGTAAAATGCAAACAATAGCCTTTAAGTAACTTTTACTTTTAAACATTGTTTCTTATGAATACACAAGCAATTCTGCCGTTTGGTGATATTCCATACCATTTGTTTTTTAAATATTTAACAACTAATATAACCAATTAAGTAACAAAGTGTCAATATCAGGGAAAAATATATATCTCTAGTTAATAGTCTACCTCTTCAAACCAACCTGGGGCTTGAGGGAAATGACAACAAGCAATTGCACACAAATAAGTACACACACGCACACGTACATTCTTTGCATGGCTGAAATATCTCTCATTGTGTAGGGTCCAGCGCTGCAGGGTTTACACAGTCGGGTAATGGTTCACCCCCATAACAGCCAGATCACACAGCAACATCCAGGTCCTGTATTACACGCCTCTCTTCCTGTGTTTGGTAATCGGTTGTTTTTCCTGAAAGGTTACCAATTGTTCAAATAGCTGACGGCAGTTTAGAGAAATGTGTGGGGACTGAAGTTTCCGCATGACTTGGCAAAAGCTGAATGTCAATCCCAGCACAACATGACAGCATTATGATGTCATTACAGCAACAAGACAGACATGCATGAACTCTCTAATTAGATCACTTCCTGTGAGGTTTGCCACTTCCTCTTTAACGCAGAAGAGAAGGTTCTGAACAATGTGTGCTCACCTCCAATATATGATCAGTGATGCAGTGACACTGAACAAGTCAGAATAATCACATGGAACTAGGGCTGTGCGATATTGAAGAAAAATGCGAGATGCGATACCTTGTTAAAAAATGCGATATTCGATATGTGACATTCATTTAAAACTTAACCGACTGCGTTTACGAGAATGATCGTCGAGACGGGTACTATTGACATAATTCTGTGTGTATGTGTCTGTTCAAACATGAGGAGATGCGAAAGACGAATCAACTCAGTCTGAAACACGTCTCTCTGTGTATGCGCGCGCTTTGCACGTGTGCGGCAGAATGGAAGATACGCTGTGCGAGAGGCGGCTTGTGCACGCGCTTCAGGTGTGAGAGTCAGACAGCAAGACGAGACGGCAAAGAGTTGTTTTCTGCAACTTATTGCACTTGATAACTCTTTTTAACGTCAAGCAATTCTCTGATTTATGCGTCGAACTAAAACTTTGACCTTTTGCAACGTTTTGATTTAAGCAGCCTATTATTAAAATGATAATGATATCGCACGCCGTTGCGATATGCATATTGCGATATTTACATTTGCGATATTTCGATAATTTTGATATATCGTGCAGCCCTAACTGGAACAATCACTGTCAATACACACTAAATGTGATGGCACCTGATCAGGGTCACATTCTTGAGAATTAGAGACGAGAACCAGAGCGCAGAATGATGAAGAGAGAAATGGAGCGAGTTCTTGTTGCCAATAGCAACATGCCCTTTCCAGAAGATGTCTACATTGCTAACAGGGTCCAACTTCAAGAATGTGAACTAACCTACATTCAGCATGCAGGAAAAAAATACTTCTATATCAGTCTCAACTGTTTCACCTGTACCAAAAATTATTTAAATAAATAAATAAAGGGGGAAAAACATAATGGATGCCACATTATATATATATAAAAAAAAAAACACTAGGCCTATGCATGGGTCATAACAGTTAACTTTTTTTTTTTAATAACTGCTATCAAAATTAATGTTAAAATATTCTGTTAAATATATAAATTATAATATTTATATATCCTATAATGATGGGCCATGATGGTCGACCAAGAACGGACTAGTTGATTAGTGAGACTACCAGTAGTTTATAGCAACAATTATATAACATACACACTAATAACAATGACAACAATAAAAATAAAAATAATAAAAGAATATATTATTATTATTATTATTATTATTATTATACTTACAATTGGCAATCATTAAACTTTAATATAATTTATTATTGAGTTAGTTGTAACAAAAATTCATATAAAATTATTTAACATATACAATAATAGTAATAATAATAACAATAATAAATATTTAATTATTTACTATTAATAATAATTATATATTAATATAATTTAATATTTAATTATATAACAATAATAACATTTTATAACAATTATAAACTAAGTATATAACATGCAATAATAATAATAATAATACATTATATACTACACAATCATTATTATTAAAATTAAATATTAATATAACGACATTTAATTGCATAACAAATAAAATTAATATATTGAAAAAAATAATTATAACACTAATTTTTCTTTTTTTTGCAGCTGTATTTTTTTATTATTTTAATAGCATATTTTTCCACTTTAGTTAGTGTGCTGATAGCGTATTGTCCTTTATCTGATATGCAATTTCCCCAAATCCCAAGTATTTTTTTATTTTTTTGCACAAAATGCATCCTCTAAATATGCGCCTAATCTGCTTTAGATGAACCAGAAACCAGCCTAATTATAATACTGTGCCTTTCTTTCAACCGATTCAACCAAAAACCATTTCAGATGCACTCAGAAAGACACTGGACAATGTTCTTGGTGGTTTACATGAGAAAGATGGTTATCAAGATTAAGAACAAAGACCAGAGAAAGACCACCACATGGAACAACGCTGACTTTTGTATCTGGTTTGTGTGACTAGGTGTGTATGAAAATAGTGTGTGGTGGGAGGATGTGTGTGGGTGTGCAGTTAGAGATGTCGGTGTATGAAGAGCAGAGCATCAGCTGTTCTTCAACAAATTAACTGTATCCATCATATCCTTGACCTACTGATAGTACAAGAACCCCACTGCAGAGAGAACAAGAGACATGGGTTCTCATATAACACAACCCACCGCCTGACTGCTAGCAGCTCTGCACAGGTCAAATTACATTAATGCCTGCAACAATGTGTTTCCTCCGCCTCGCTCACCTTACCCACAAACACACAAGAAAGCAAGAACAATCGCTCTGCAAAAACACCATGAGACCAAATCAATGCATGACTCCAGAGTGAAAAACACGCTGCTACTTCATTTTCTCACTTTTACACTCAATTTGTTTCTTTCATCATTTTGTCTCCTTTCCACAGACCCTTTCAATGGGAAAGGATTAAGTAACACTCAGCTGGAAATATAGAATTAGAATAGTTTGCCTACTTTGAAGGAGTGACTGCTAGTAAGCAACCATCTAGTGACCAAGCAGAATACCTTAGCAACCATATAGCAACACATTGGTAACCACCGACAACACTCGCATGGCAATAGGTTCCTAGGGCCCTATGAAATCCCAAATTCCATTTTATTTTTATAATTTTAATTTTTCTAGACTCTGTTTTAATGCTTAAATTCAATTTTATTCATCAAAAAGCATGTCTAATTAATTGAAATCATGGAACCTACAATATTAAACAGAAATTTATTAAAATTTGAACAAAAATGTAATTTTTAAGGCCCTATGAACTCCCAAATTCCATATTTTCCATTTTAATTTTTCTGGATTCTGTTTTTTCTAGACTCTGTTTAAACGCTTAAATTCACATGACCTGCATATCATGTGACCATTAACCAAAGTGAGAACTGTGAACATGCAAAATGTGATACCTAATCATTAAAATATTTATTTTAAAATCTCAGGGGTACTTTAAGTAAATATATTAGGTGAAAGACGTTCGGCTGACAAAAGTTTGGGAATCCCTGCATTACATGCAAATAAGAAATAACGTGAAGTTGTGCATTTTAATGTGTTTGAAAGACAAAGTAATACATGATTAAATAACCCTCTAAGTGATAATTCAAATAAAAATGAACATGTTCATCAGTAGTTGATGTAATGTTGAATGCTAAGAAAACACTGAAATGATTTTTGTAAATCCAGTGGTCAAATGCTGTGTGGCCTCTCAAATTTCTGTGTAATTATATCCACCTGACTAGTGACTGGTCTTTGTGTGAATGTAAGCAAAAATGGAAGACTTTCTGACTGTATATAGGCCTAAGTGGTAGGCTATTTTAGAAAGGAAAATTTAAAAGACGAAACAAAGGAATTAGCCAGAATCACTAGCTTATGAATAATTACTAGCCCTGTTAATAATAATTTATCTATTAATAGTAATAACTAATAGGCTATTACTGTACTCTGATTTAGAGTATTTTAAAATGTAGGCCTAGTTTAATCTAATTACAAGTACTTAATTTTTGGAATCTGATTACGTTAAACACGACATATAGTTCGTGTTGACAAACCAACCGTCGATTAAACAACATTTAATCAGACCCAAACCTGGCAGTTTGGTTTGTTAAACAACTGACAAACATTACAAGAGCGTCGCGACTAACGTCTACCTTCCGCCTAAACGGATCGTTACAAGAAACGCAACGGAAGACTCACCAGAGACGGTAAACGTTGTTTGGACGCGAGTCCCTGCCCTCGCCTGCTTCTCGGAGGCCGGAGGCCGGATGCCGTCTTTCCACTCTCCGCCAACACACACAAACACAAGCCGCCTTTTCAGACGAAAAACACGCAGCTTCTTCGGCCGACCTTTATCGGTCAAACTTGCGCTGGTATCCTCAGCAGAGCGCTTCGCGTGCGGTTCACTATGGCGATCGTTTCCCTGGAGCGTTAGGTGACAGTGCTCGAGGCCGGGAGGGGTGCTGCTGCTGCCCGTCTACTGACGCCTCCGCCTAGGGGTGACATCGGAGGAAGAGGAAAACCTTCTTGAACAATTATTTTGAACATCGCAATCATCTGAAAGTTGACAAACAGCGCCACCTTCTCTCTAACGGCCGCTATGACATATCTGCTCGTGGCGTCGTGGTTACGACCCAATTTGGCAGCCATAAGGTTGTAGGTTTGAACCTCATGAACTTGAAAAGGTTCTTCAGTGGCAGCGGTAAGAGCCTACTGGTTCTAATTAGAAATTTTATTAGCATATATGTGACCCTGGACCACGAAACCAATCATATGGGTAATTTAAATATGAAAGCTGAATAAATAAGCTTTCCATTTATGTATGGTTTGTTAAGATAGGACAATATTTGGCTGAGATACACCTATTTGAAAATCTGGAATCTAAAGGTGCAAAAAAAAAAAAAAATATTGAGAAAATCGCCTTTAAATTGTCCAAAACATGATCTTTACTTAATATCCTAATGATTTTTCGGCATAAAAGAAAAATAATTTTGTATTGTTGGCTATTGCTACAAATATACCGATGCAACTTATGACTGGTTTTGTGGTCCAGGGTCACATATATTATTTTTTTAATTAATTTAGTTAATGTAGCCTAATTAAGATTTAAAAGTTTTTGTTTGGGGTTTATTGTTAATGAAACCAGTCATTAATCAATTTAGCATCTCTTCTAACAGATTGTTCTTCCTCTGTCCTGACAGATTTGGGTAACATTATATTGACTTTTAGTTAAAGCAATAGCCTAATTAAGATTGATAATCTATAGAGGAGACTGGGCTCAGTAAATATTTTTAAGGATGTTTTAAAAAAAAAAAAGGTAATTTATGTATATGCCTCTCTAAGTAATTGCAGTTAATCATTTCTATCATTGAAAAAAATGTAGCATGATGTCACATGATACGTAAGCTACTATTACAGTATATGGAGAAAGTTGGGAAAATGCTTCTAGAGGATTATGTTCAATTGTGTAATTGAACTTCTGACTCATACCATATAGTTGCTAAGATATAGGCCTTGTGGAAATTTCCTTTTGTGAAAACTAGTCCTGGTCTCCCCTAAACTGCTCAACAGGTCATTTCATAATCAACAATTGTCGTGAAACTATGATTCATATGCAGTATATATGGAACAAAATGAAATTTTGCCCAAGCCCAATATCTTAGCAAATATATGGTATGAGTATGAGTCAGAAGTTCAACTATCTGTTCAATCAATTGTAACTATCTTTTGTAAAAAATCTTTTTAACTGTTCAAAGGTTTGGGGTCAGTACTTTTTTTTTTTAAAGAAATGAATACTTTTATTCAGCAAGGATATGTTATGGATAAAAAGTGATAAAGACTTACATTGTTACAAAAGATTTCTATTTTGAATAAATTATGTTCTTTTTAACTTTGTATTCATCAAAGAATCTTGAAAAAAGTATAACAGGTTCCAAAAAAAGTAGCACAACATGTTTCCAACATTAATAATAAATCAGCGTATTAGGATTTCTCAAAGATCATATGACACTGAAGACTGGAGTGGCTGTTAAAAATTCAGCTTTGCTTTGCCACCATAGGAATACATTATATTTTAAAGTATATGAAAAAAAAACTTATTTTAAATTGTAATAATATTTCACAATACTGTTTTTTACTGTATGTTTGATCAAATAAATGCAGCCTTGATGAGACTTCTTTTTAAAAACAGTAAAATCTTATTGATTTCAAACTTTTGAACAGTCTTGTATACTTTATATTGACACATGTGTATCATGTATATGATAATTACTTACTGACATATTTACAATTAATAAATATATTGTCATTCTAAAAAATGATTTGGTAATTTCCTTCATAATTTGGGAATACAGTTATTGAAATTTAAACAGATGCATGCAATGAAAAATTAACATTGCACCTGATATACTATTATTTTATTATTCACAATGTACGTGTGATAAAGACCACAAACAGCACAAAACGTGTCACAATCACACACTGATACCACAAATTGAGAAAGAACACTTTTTTTCTTAATGTACTCAGCTTTACTGTATGCCATTTGCATTTCATTTTAATAATGAGATTTAATACTTATTACAGGAACTGTATGTTTGATCAAATAAATGCAGCCTTGATGAGACTTCTTTTTAAAAACAGTAAAATCTTATTGATTTCAAACTTTTGAACAGTCTTGTATACTTTATATTGACACATGTGTATCATGTATATGATAATTACTTACTGACATATTTACAATTAATAAATATATTGTCATTCTAAAAAATGATTTGGTAATTTCCTTCATAATTTGGGAATACAGTTATTGAAATTTAAACAGATGCATGCAATGAAAAATTAACATTGCACCTGATATACTATTATTTTATTATTCACAATGTACGTGTGATAAAGACCACAAACAGCACAAAACGTGTCACAATCACACACTGATACCACAAATTGAGAAAGAACACTTTTTTTCTTAATATACTCAGCTTTACTGTATGCCATTTGCATTTCATTTTAATAATGAGATTGAATACTTATTACAGGAATTCAAAGACAAAAAAAGAAGAAGAAAGACGAAGAACTCATTCTGTCATGTCTTACAAAAGCTGATTACCACATCAATGTAACTAAGGAACCAGTGAGCGTGAGATCACTCACACGTTCAGTTTATGTCAGAAACCTATGAATTACTAACTACGAGGTATTATAAGGCATGTAAGTTTTATGTTAGGGAAAACATGAATCACAAACATCACAGACAATAAAACAAGTTAAATATGATTTAAATAGTGTTTAAAATGGTATTGTGTTACGAATATTGATATAACACAAACCATTCTTCATGAAAATATTATTGAAAATCCGTAAAAACAAAACCATGAAATGTCAAATGACATTTTCAAAATTTCAGAATAAAACGTGTTGCATAATATCGCATTAAATCTTAAAAGAAAGCAAGAAAATGCATAAAATGCAATAATGCATTTTGTTGAAGTTAAACCTGTTGAAATAATGTGAAAGTATGAAGTATTAAATATTATTTAAAAGCATTTTAGTATTTAAAATTGTATTGTTCAGAAATACAAAACAGCAGAAGACAGACAGATAGACAGACAGACAGACAGACAGACAGACAGACAAGATAGATAGATAGATAGATAGATAGGTAGATAGATAGATAGATAGATAGATGTAAAACAGGAACTCAACAGGGATGATAAGGAAGCTTGCAAGATTCAAAATGAGAAAAATACGGGTTTCACAAGCGGGGAATTGATGTGCAGTCAGATACTAAAAATGGTGATGTTACCGTCAGCATCCCTTGCTGTGCAATTCTGCATTAGCTAATAAACCACAACTATAAAAGGACTGAATCACTGTAGAAATAACAGTCAGGATTAAAGATAAGAGCTGAAGACGAGTTCACTACAAGATCCAAGAAGCATGAAGACCTCGACCCTCCTGTGTCTTTTTTTCTTAGGTTTCAGGTGAGTCCTAATGAGCCATTTACACGATTCTAGAAGTTTTTTTTATTTTTATTTTTTTACACATTTTATGAGGTATGAATATGTGCAAAATTGTAATGGTTAACAAACAGTTGTTCTGCTTCTCTTCAGTGATGATTTGTGCATATCTTAGATACGGTTGTATTATAATTCACATGGTTTCATGTTGTAGTTACAGTCTGGCAGTGGAGGATGTGTATGAATATCTGTGGGAGAAGAATAAAGACATTGCCAGTAAGACAATCGAGTTGGACTTCCTGAGACAAATGGAGAACGGCAGCCTGCAGGCGGAGCGATATGTCAACTTCACCATACAAGACATCGGCTATCTACTGAAAGTCACCAAGATGTTGAAGAGATTGAGTGCAAAAGTAGCTCTGCCCAATGACATCAAGAACTTCATGAAAGGCAGATACTCGAGCTACAAAAGTTTTGCAGACTTCCTGCTCAAACAATACTTTTTCAAGGTAAGAACACAAAAACAAAGACTTTAAACATTTCAAGTTGCTTCTGAATTGACTGAAGATGCTTTATACTCCACAGGGTGAGCCTCCCATTCAGCAAACTCCAGCTATGAAGAAGTATCTTTCGTTCTACAGAAACCTGATGGACAATGAAGAGCCGCTGTACTTTGCTGTGGGTCTTCTGCCCTGCTCCAGACTCTGGGTTTGGCTGGCAGATAATCTCAACATTCCTTAAACCAATGCCTACTACACTTGGAAGGTGGGAAATATGGGCGGCCATCCTGAGAAACACTACAAAGCTCTGCTGAATAATTATCTCAACACACCTGAGAAAGTGGCGAAGGCTAATGCTGTATTCCGCGCTCAGATTCAGAATGAGCACGATTTCTTCTTCTCATCTTGAGAGAGAAGTGTTGTAAATAGCCTACTGTCTGAGCAACAAATTATTTGAAGTATTTTAAAAATATTGATGGAAGTATTTGGTTACATATTTTAAGGTTAATATGCAATAAAAATATTTAATAATTTAAAATTAATTTAATATTTTATCCAAATCTAATGTAAGCTTTGAACAAGCTGTATGTCCACAGCCAGTTTAAACAGAAATGTAATTCTGCTCTGTTGTTTCTGAATATTCAGTGTCTGTACCCATCAACAATAAAAATATCTGCTAATAAAAATATCTCGCATTATTATTATTTTTTTTTAAATACCATCAAATGTGAAGTAAAAAACTGTACTGTACCAAAAATTACACGAAATGTCCCAATTTTCACTGTAGTAATTAACAGGTTCCCTTTCAGTCGGTCACTCTCGACGTCACGTCGGATGACCGACGAATTGGGATCTCGCTTAGAGAGACCAATCTACTTCGAGTGTAAACTAAACGAGCCAATGCAGTACAGGAGCTGTGGCGACGGGACGTGACGTCTCCGTTCCCTCCTTCAGGGAACGAGGGTTACCATATGTAACCGAGATGTTTTTAGGGTAGCATATTTGCAGCCTTTTATCATCACTTTTACAGTGTTTTTTTTTTTTTCATATATTTTTTAATAAAAAAGATAAAATGGCTATGTGCACTTTTTGAGAAAACTGCCTTTTTTGACAAAATACTTTGTGCAATATATTGCTTTGATAAACTGCACATATGTGAGAAAATATTTTACTGTGTTTTAAGCATTGAAATATTTTAATATTACAAAATACTAAAATGTTTTCCCTATCACATTCTTACAGCCTATGCTTCCACTAGTTTGGACAAAGCAGCAGACCTGGGTTATCACTATTTCTGTAGAATTCTGAACTAAGAAGCCTGAACTAAGAATTTAGTCAGCAACTTTCACTAACAAAAATGAAAGTAGAGGGCAAGCAGAAGTTGAAGAGAGTTGAAGACAAGTGCGCATCAAGACACAAGAAACATGAAGACTGTGGCTTTTCTTTATTTTTGTTTCTTATATTTCAGGTAAGGTCTTCATTTTTATGTTCATGTAAGGAACAACTTTGGCATGCTTACTAAACATTGTTTTTACACCTGTAAATTTGACAAAGCAATCTAAAGAACACTTTGAATGAATGGGAATTAATATAATGGCTCTTCATTGATTTTTCTTGATCTTTCGCTGATTGGAAATGCATGAGGTTGTATTGACCAGTCTCATCAAGTAACAATTACTGATCTTCTTGTCTAAGAATTCAATTTAATAATAGTTTGTGTGTATAACAGGTACACTCTCTGTAACAGTCCTAGTAACAGTTTGGAAATGAAATCTGTGGTGGATGTTCATGAATTTCTAATAACTCTGCCTGATGATGTCAAGGACTTCTTTAAAGGCAGATACTCAAGTTACAGGTCTGATTTGATGCTCAAACTATATATTTTTTGAGGTAAGATTAAATAATTCTTCAAGTTGGTTCTTAATTCATTGAAGATGCTTTATAATCTAATTTCAACAGGGTGAGCCAAAATATTTCTCCAACATTCCTCCAACCAATGCCTACTATACACTTGGAATAGGGCTGCACGATTATGACAAAAATCATAATTGTCGATTATTCCCTTGAAATTATAATTGCGATTATTAATTACGATGATCACAATTTACATTGAATGATATTTATACCATTGTTTGATGCAACTGCATGCCGTATTTTTATATGAAAATAAACAAGCTGAAAACACTCTATCTTTTCTATAGTATTAAGCCTCAAATGTCAAATATACATTGGATTGGTTTCTTCTTTAAATGATAAAAAAGGTAAAAATATGAATGGTATTATAATGTTATACTAAAACTAAAACAATGGGGAAACCCTTAAGATAACATGCAGAAAGAAAAAAACATCTTAAGCGTGCAGAATAACATAAGTGGACTTTGAACGATTAATTGCCGCTTTGAACGATTACGTAATTGTGGCATCCATAATTGTAATTGCGATTAGAAATTCGATTAATTGTGCAGCCCTGACTTGGAAGGTGGGAAATATGGGCGGCCATCCTGAGAAACACTACAAAGCTCTGCTGAATAAGTATCTCAACACACCTGAG
>NW_015549605.1:2317995-2322873 GCF_001515605.1 Sinocyclocheilus anshuiensis | reverse complement strand
ATTGTGGCATCCATAATTGTAATTGCGATTAGAAATTCGATTAATTGTGCAGCCCTGACTTGGAAGGTGGGAAATATGGGCGGCCATCCTGAGAAACACTACAAAGCTCTGCTGAATAAGTATCTCAACACACCTGAGAGAGTGGCAAAAGCTAATGCTGTAGGCCTATTCTGTGCACAGATGCAAAATGAGCACGATTTCTAAATCTCATCTTTAGTGGTTAGTGTCTCAGCAATTCAATATTAAACAAAACAAAAAAAAAATGTTTGCAGTCATTTTCCAAACATTGGTTGATGTATTTGATGCCTTTTTTAAAGATTATAATTACGATTATTTTAAAATAATTTTATATTCTACAACTTTTTATTCTACAAAAAGTCAATTTTAAGCTTTTAATCATCAAAAACTATGTTGGCAACCACATTTTTTGGAATTTACAAACAACAATAATTGACATTTTGTCTGAATATTTATTATGTTCAGCTTTAGCAGTTCAAGAACTTTTAAACAATTTTCAATGTCCGATAGCTCACACATTACTTTTGCTAAATCTAAATTCTGAACAAAATATTCCACAATTTATGGTTATATGCACTGTATTTTATTTATGTATCCTCTTTTTAAATATGCTACATTTTGCATCTTTTTAAAAATCATTTTAATGTTCTAACTATCTATATTTTCTAACTATAGTTTAATAGTTTTATTAGTTAATGAGTAATGTAAATCAAACTTCATCTGAGTCTTTATGCTATGTAGGACAAGTGTCACTGCACTTTACCCCAGTTATATAAACATACAGTACGCACGCACTGCAGTTCAGTTCATCTCGTCGACTCTGTGCAGGATTAAAGATGTCCCGGGCAGCAGACAGATTAAAAGTGGTTTTGAATCACCTGGATCGGTCCCACGGTGCTGTCGTATCCTTTCAGAGGCGCGTTTACCGCGAGCGACCGGCGCGATGAAATTCAACGCGCCGGTTATCTAGGAAGCTAACGCGGCGCTCTGGCAGCGCAGCTCTGGCCTCAGAAAAGGGGCTGTTCTCGGATCACACGCCGTGCACAAGCCGAGGCATTGCGAACAGGCCTGGTTTATTATTTACTACTTCTCAGTAATGGAAATATTTATTTTTAACAACATTGGATCATATTTAACTATAATTACTCTCTTGCTATTACAAATAAATAAAGCACGGCGATTCTTTTTACGTTGTTATCATAGCCTGTAGGTTGTTATGTATTATGTGCTGTTGACATCGTATATTATAATGTTATGAACTTTAACCTGCATCATTCAGAGAGCATCCTTCACTTCTGCACAAAACGTGTCATATCACCATCCTCAAGTCTTACAGTTAGTCAGCTTTCTGTTGTTTTAGTCTTTAAATATTGCTGAAATTCATTTAAGTACACTTTACATAATGTCCTGATATTTGTTTCCTGGTCTGTTTGTAAACTATATTCTGGCTTGTCTGCAGATACACTTCTGACACGGGTGTCCTGACTCCAGAACAGAGAATTGCCTATGAGGAGAATGGTTTCATACTCATCCGAAAATTGGTATCGGACCAGGATATTGACAGATTCAGGCAAGACTGATCAAATTATTGAACATTCATTAATTTAGTTTATAATTGTGGTATTTGCCTATAAAAGAATTAAATTATGCCAGAAAAACTTCCTTCTTTTAATTAAAATATTGACTGAATGTAAGAATGCCTTCTGTGTGAACAGCCCCTAACTCTAGAATAGACAAACTTGATTGTAAAATGCATTGCTATGGACTTTCAGCCTGTGATAAGGTTATGTAATGATATGAGAAAAAACAAACAATATATTGGCTTCTAAAGGCACGTTTTTTAATATCTCTTTAATGATTCATCTGCTACAATAACATAATGTCTTAAATTATCTTAATTTGGAGAATAAATATTGATATTTATGATTTTTTTATTATTAAGCCACAAACAGAGGTTTAATTAATAAATAAAAAAATGCAACACCAGGAAATTCAATCCATCAGAAATTCTGTTTAGTGACACTAATAAGAGATTATTAGGCTGCATGTAAACGTAGGTACTGTAGGTGTGTGTCAAGTTAATTCAGAGTAGATTATTAACAGAAAGTCTACATTTCAGTGCTCTTCTTTGCACATAGTCTTTACATAACTGAGTGTGTGTGTTTCACAGGAAAGAGTTTGAGCGCATCTGTAAGAGAGAGGTGAAGGTGCCTGGTTTGGTGGTAATGAGAGATGTAACCATTGCTAAATCAGAGTATGTTGAAGGTGAGAAGGCTGTGACCAAACTTCAGGACTACCAGGAAGATCTAGAACTTTTCCGCTACTGCACTTTACCACAGGTAGACACAAGCACAGAGTAGACTACAATGCATACAATACACTCTCTACAGCAACAGGAATGTCATTTTTACCAATATTTGATTGCATGTTTCTTAGATCCTGAAGTATGTGGAATGTTTCACTGGACCCAACATTATGGCCATGCACACCATGCTCATCAACAAACCACCTGACACAGGTATAGATTTGTGCAGACCTGATTTTTGGACCAAGCAGAATGTTTTCGGAATTATTAAATAATGTCTAGATTAACTTCTTTCATACTTTCTAGGTAAGAAGACCTCTCGCCATCCTATGCACCAGGATCTACACTACTTCCCCTTCCGCCCTGCAGACCGCATTGTGTGTTCATGGACCGCCATGGAGAAAGTGCATCGGGGAAATGGCTGTCTGGTTGTCCTGCCCGGCTCTCACCATGGCACTCTGCTGGAACATGACTACCCAGAATGGGAGGTGAGAGAGACCCAGGATGTGAGGGTGATAATGCAGATGGTCTACATCAGTCCACCTCACTTTGCCTATTTGTTTCCTTCCAGGGTGGAGTAAATAAGATGTATCACGGGGTGCGTAACTACGACCCAAACCATCCCAGAGTGCATTTAGAGATGGAGAAAGGAGATACAGTGTTTTTCCACCCTTTGCTGATCCACGGCTCAGGAATGAACCAAACCGATGGATTTCGAAAGGTTGGGATACTTGCATGCATAAAAGTGGAGCTATATTCTACACATTTCAGTGTGCCCTGTTTTCTCGTGGTAGTAACATACAGACCAAGTAGACAGAGCTAAATACATGTGTAAATGGAGACCAAGGCCATTTTCTCAACCTTAACATACATTCGGAGGTGTTCAGGGATGGATATGGCCACATTGCATTTGTAGAATTAAAGGAATAATTCACCCCAAAATTTGCTAAAAATGTACTCGCGCTCAGGCCATCCAAGATGTAGATGAGTTTGTTTCTTCATCAGAACAGATTTGGAGAAATGTAGCATTACATCACTTACTCACCAATGGATCCTCTGCAGTGAATGGGTGCCGTCAGAATGAGAGTCCATGTGTGTGCATTTATTCCAGGCCATCTCCTGTCACTATGCCAGCTCTGACTGCTATTACATTGATGTGAAAGGAACAACTCAGGAGAACATCAGCAATGAAGTGAAAGAGCTTGCAGCCAAGAAGTATGGAGTTGATGATACTGTTACCTTTCAGGTGTGTTCACAGCTTCAGATAAATGCAGAGTTACTTGCATGCACACGTGTGGTTTATCACTGCGGTCGGGTTCAACATACATGTGTTTGTTCTGTGTGCAGGACACCTGGGCTTTGCGGGGACGTCTGGTCCAAGGAGACAGAGCATCAATGTGATCGCCAGTGCTCATCTGTCTGCTTAGAGAGAAGATGGCTTCACAGCTGTTTGTTAATTATCTGACAATTTCCTTAAAAACTGAAAATTATCCTTTCACTAAAAGTACAAACTTTGGCCATCAGGTGGCACTGTAGGGAATAAATCATGGATCATATTTTGTGAATTGCCATCTGTGCCTGGGACAAGCAGTCCTGATACCGATCTACTAGTAATGAAAGCCAGACATTGTAATATTATCATTAACGGATCTTGGTGTGGACTTTTCTTTAAGCAATGTAAGAACATTGGGAATTCATTGTCTTGGACTGATACTTCAGGTGTTCGTGAGAGTGTTTCCTGCAAGTAATTAGTGAGGTTGTTGCTTATGGTGAAATAGTTTGATCAGAATTTGAGCTCACAGCGGGCACTTGGGAAAATATAATTGAGTACAGCAGAGCATTCAATCGGCCTCCATTTGAAATGTCTAAGATCCAGCTTTTTGCAGATGGAAATAATGGTTTTGAAAGAATCAGAGGCAAAGCAATGAGGCAAATGTATTTTACTGTTAATTCTGGAATATTAAATGGATTAATATGTTTGATCAACATTAGATCGAGTCTAGATGTGCCTATTAAACTTTATGACACTACAGTAGTAGTAACTTTGCCTTGACAACACACTGCTTTTGGAGTAACAATCCAATTAGTAAAACTGAAAGTTTCTACCATATAATTTTGCTTAATATAAATAAATACACATTTATTTTAAATAACCTTATGCCTGATTAAGTTTCATATGTGAATGTATATGTTTTAGAGCAATAAATGCATATAATGCAATAAATGCAAATTTGTGTTTTACAACATATATAGCCTATATATATTTAGTGCTGTCAAACGATTCATCGCATCCAAAATAAAAGTTTTTGTTTACATGCTATATGTATGTGTACTGTGTATATTTATTATGCATATATAAATACACATACAGTATATATTTTGAAAGTATTTACATGTATATACATTTATATTCTTATATTTCATATTATATATAAATATATTTAATATTTAACACTCATATTTTTCTCAAATATTTTATATCACATTTTTCTTAAATATATACATGCTTGTGTTTGTATTTATATATACATAATAAATATACACAGTATACACAC
>NW_015549605.1:2314446-2317435 GCF_001515605.1 Sinocyclocheilus anshuiensis | reverse complement strand
TCATTTGACAGCACTAATATATATATATATATATATATATATACAGTGCCCCCATAAGTATTGGAACAGTAAAGATAAAATTGCTCTGTTTGCTGTAGAGTCAAGACATTTGCAAATATTATTAAAAGATGAATATGAGACAAAACTACAGAATGTCACATTTTATTATTAGCCGTTTCAACACATACATGTTTTACCAAATAAAAAGGCACGCACTTTTAGAGTTCATCCCACTATCTGATGTGAGCATAAGTATTGGGACAGTTGAACTTAAGGCAGATGAAAAAGATTAAAAGCTAATATTTAGTTGCAGATCCCTTGCATGAAATCAGAGCAGTGAGTCTGCGACCCATAGACATCACCAAACTCTTGGTCTTATCCTTTCAAATGCTTTTCCCAGCCTTTAATGCAGCCAATTCCAACTGTTGCTTGTTTTGGGGAGTTTCTGCCTTTAGTCTCCTCTTCAGCTGGTGAAATTCATGTTCAATCGGATTTAAATCTGGAGATTGACTTGGGCAATCTTAGACCTTCTATTTCTTTGCCCTGATAAACTCCTTGACTGAACTGGCAGGGTGTTTTGGGTCATTGTCCTGATCCAATATGAAGCGCTTGAATATTGGTAGCCTAGCCAAGATGATTCTGTACACTTCTGCATTAATTCTGCTGCTGCCATAATGCTGCAAGTCGTCAGTAAAGTTGAGGGCCTGTTCCATGACACCAACTCCACCATGCTTTACAGATGATAATATTATTGTGTGTACAAGTGAAACTTCGTTTCCAATGCTTTCGGGTAAAATCTTTTGCTCGTTTGCGCAAAATTTATGTGAGTACATGAGCGGCCTTCTCTTGGATTAGGCACTCACTAGTGGTTTTCCAACCTCGATTTAGCAGATGTGAAATTCACAATCTATTTATATATTTACCAGCTAACTGCAATCCAAATCTTTGATCATGCTGATTAAAAGCAGAAGATGTGGGCATTTTAAGAGCAGGCATGAATGCTTGTTTGTTTCTCTCTCTGCATACGGGCATATAATAAATACCATACGTGCCCAGACAGCAGTCTCCATTGAAATCAAATTTTAGCAGAAAAGGTAAGTGCGCTGAATGAAAGTGGCTATTTAGGCTATTTAAAGTGGTCCATGGTACAAACTCCCTCAGACCAATTCATACCACACCCTATCAACAACTTCCACAGAAACAAACAGTAAAATGAAGTGGTGAGTTTGGTTCAGCATTGTTCACAGTTGAGAAATGGCCCTGGCTAATTAACTAGATTGAGCTTAAAGGGATAGTTCACCCAAAAATGATTAACCCTCATGTTGTTCCAAACCTATATGAAGATGTTTAGCAGAATTTTCATGCTGTTCTTTTCCATACAGTACAAAGGAATGGCCTGTCAAGCTTGAAATATGAACCAATAAAAGCATCATAAAATTGGTCCATATGATACAAGTGGCCCAAAACAAACCACATTTGAATATACATGAGAGCAAATGAGATCTGAGTGTTACTGCAGGTTTCCATCCTCATTCCATCAGGATTCCAGTAAGTAGGGATTTGTAAAAGATTTAGTGTTTGGGTGAAAATTCCTTTGAGAGGGAACCCACTTTTACACTTAATGGGTGTCTTCTTGGAAAATAGATTCTCCAGAGAGGAGAGACTGTTTTTAATGGAGGAACCTTTGTGAAAAAGTCATCTTATGCCTGGAATAGTGTTTCACATGCTGTCTGTGTGTGTGTGTGTGTGTGTGTTATGGAGAATGGCTGGGGTCGCTACTGTTTCCTGGGGTGTCTGCCTTATGGAGACTTGGAACCGAAGAAAATACCTGGATGGTATCCAGACATCCAGGAATCCATTTACACAGCATGGAAAAACGGCTCATAAATGCACATGCACACCCTATAGTCAAACCAACCCAGAAAGGGCAAATCATATGCAGGTTTTTCTCATAGACATTGATATACTTTGATAAGCGTTGAGAAACAGAGACAGGAACCAATCTAAGGAGTGACATATAGCTTTTAACTTCACACTCAGCATGTCTGTTTCTGATTTCCTGACATTCTGTCTGCTAGTTGTTACTCTAATTCTCTCTCTTTCTGTCCCGTTTCACGGTAGATACAGTCTAGCTGGAGACTAACTGATCATTCTTGTGTAGTATAATATAAATATCCAAGCCTGGCTCCAGGTGGGCCTCTCAGTTGTTGTTAAAGTATGTTGTTAAGGTATGCAGACTTGTAGTATAAATACTATATCCAACGTTTGACAGTTACCTTTGGCCCGGATGTTTTTTGATCGATAAAAAAGTGAAAAAAGTTCAATTTGGTGCTAAATTCAATTTTATAAAAAGGAGCAACTTTTCTTTAAATCTGATGGCCTCTCTGCACCATCAGCCTCATGGGATAGCAAAGTGTCCACTGATTCCACAGACAGGCAGACAGACAGATATATATCTATCTGTCTGTCTATCTATCTAATAATCTGCAAATATCATCTCTGTTCAACAATGCTATATCTATAAACTGACAATTTTTCTGTCTGACAGACAGACAGACACAGACAGACAGACAGACAGACAGATAGACAGATAGATAGACAGATAGATAGATAGATAGATACAGGTGCATCTCAATAAATTAGAATGTCATGGAAAAGTTCATTTATTTCAGTAATTCAACACAAATTGTGAAACTCGTGTTAAATAAATTCAATGCACGCAGACTGAAGTAGTTTAAGTCTTTGGTTCTTTTAATTGTGATGATTTTGGCTCACATTTAACAAAAAACCCACCAATTCACTATCTCAACAAATTACAATACTTCATAAGACCAATAAAAAAAACATTTTTAGTGAATTGTTGGCCTTCTGGAAAGTATGTTCATTTACTGTACATGTACTCAATACTTGGTAAGGGCTCCTTTTGCTTTAATTACTGCCTCAATTCGGCGTGGCATGGAGGTGATCAGTTTGTGGCACTGCTGAGGTG
>NW_015549605.1:2280930-2313009 GCF_001515605.1 Sinocyclocheilus anshuiensis | reverse complement strand
TGCATTGAATTTATTTAATACACGAGTTTCACAATTTGAGTTGAATTACTGAAATAAATGAACTTTTCCACGACATTCTAATTTATTGAGATGCACCTGTAGATAGATAGATAGATAGATAGATAGATAGGAGATCGATCGATCTCCGGGGAATGCACAGAGTATTATTTTGCTGACAGGTGAAAGTGCTGATATTTAATTAATCCTGATGAGTAGCTGCTTGAGAAATCCATCACACACTTGATCTGCTGTTCATTTGTTTCATTGGAATGGAAACCTGATGCTAATCCGTAAACCTGCCAGATCGAAAAGTTTGAACAGTAACATTGAGTGATGATAGAGGCTGTTGTGCACAGACAGATGGTCTGATCAGTGGATGTGCGCTGGGGTCCGTGTCTCCCTCTCTCGCTCCTCCTTCATTCCCCTGGGCCAGTGAAATTCCAGCTCCCCCTTTCCTTTGCCTTCCCTCTTCTCTCTCTCTCTCTCACACACACACACTATCTCTCAGGTCTCAGGACTGTCTGCTGTGGTTCTGGTACCTGCATAAGACACACTCATCTTCTGAAGGATGGCTGGGACTCATACTGTCCTGCTCACACTGCTGCCCACTGTCCTCGTTCTAATTGGTGAGTACCTATTACCAATCAATACATTTTTCCCCATTAAATGAATTTAAAAAAAATGACCATGACAACTCATTTAGATGTTTTTTTTTAATGAATTTTATGCTGTAAATATTGATTAAATAAAAAGCCTGCTTCAAAAAGTTTCTGCACAATCTTTCATACCATAATAAAAGAGTATTTTGTGATTTAAGATACCAGGGTACTAAATTCTTACCACACTCATATACGAGGGTATTTTAGGACACATGTCCAAAATGTACTATACAGTAGGTAGGTACAACTATGGTACCATGTCTAAAAACTGTGGTAATATCATGGTATTTTTTTGTATTCGAAGCTAACTTTCATTTCATGTGCTTTATACAAAGAATAACTATGAACCACATTACACACACACACGAGTTAGAATTTATGATCTTAAAAAATGATTCTTAAAGACCTGACAGAAAAACAGTGAAAAGAAAACTCTTTCTCTTTAGTGTTGGCTGGGGTGGAAAGTGCAGCTGTTAAAGATGTAAAAGACAGTAAAGCTCAAGGTGAGTTCAACACACACACACAGACACACACTACAAATCGAACTCCCACACACTCATATCTTACTCCATTGCTTTAGCAGGAGCATCTAAACGAGTTTTCATGCCAGCATCTGATGCCTCAAACTTCTTCAAACGCCGCGGTCGCAGATCCCCAAGAACTTATGAAGAGTACTATGGTGAGTGCAGTAAAACTGTCCTTTTTTCCCATCTCAGCTCTGCTTTTCTCATTATCTTTGTAGGTTTAATCAAAACAAAGAAACTATTACATTCCTAATATGTACTTTAACAATTAAAGAGCTTAAAGTCAACTTTAAGTAATCTCCCATTAAATTGTATTCACATTTATGCTAATGCACGCCGCAATAGGATACAGATGTGAAGAAATGCCTTCTTAAACGTCATTCTCAGATATTAGAACTTGAGTACATTTTACAAAAAAAATACTATTTCAGTCTTTCTACTTCAATACATGAAGCTTAATTTAATGTGTTACTAGGCTTTTCTATGTGAAATTTTATTTGCAATTTCTGAGTGAAAATTGTTTCTACACTATTTTTTCCAGTGTATGATGGTGATTTAAAAAAAACAGAACTGTAAAAGCAATATTTATTACCAAAATCAACAATTTAGTCTTTATAGCCCCCAACTCCTTACCCAGGCCTACTTACTGTAATTAAATATGCAGATGAAAGAGTCATTGACCCTAACACAATATGCAAATTTGACCAGACCTCAACTGGAAAAAAAAACTATTTAATAAATAAAAAAAAGCTAGATGTACATCATGTAAACCTACATTATATTTCTTAAGCCCACTTAACATTTTTTTTTATATTGAAGAATATACAGTTCTTTATGGAAGTTTTCATCTATTACTTTTTTCTCTCAATTCTAGGAGAAAAAGGTCAAAATTAATAAATAAATTCAGAATTCTGATTCTTTTCTGACAATTCTGAGTTTATACCTCAAGAGTTTGGACTTTTCTTCTTAACTCAGAGTTTACATCTCACAATTCTTTTTCTGCAATGGAATAAATCTTTTAAAAAGGTTATGACCTTTTCTCACAATTCTAACTTCTCACAATAGTGAGTTTGTCATAATTTTGACTTTTTTTCCCTCAGAATTTACATCTCTTTTTACCTCAGAATTAAGAAAAAACATTTACATTTCGCAGTTCTGAGTTTATATCCCAATGTGATTTTTTCCTCAGAATTGATATAAAATCAAATTTGTGACAAAAAACGTCAGATTTGTGAGATAGAGTCACAACCGTGTCACACCTTTTTTAATTTTTTGTCTAGAGTCACAAAATCACAAAAAAAAAGCTATTTGAATTTATTCACCAAGAAAAATGTTTGAATATTATCTTGGACAGTGGGAGGCTCGGAGTCAAAAACACTGGGCTAGAAGGTCCAACAGGACAATATGGAGCAGTGTTCTCTCTCCTACAGACACACACACACTTATGGACACTGCATCAGGCCATCCTTTACCCCGCCAGCCTACGATTGCAGCAATGAAGGCATGGAAATGTTTTACTGAAGTGCATTTTAATTGTCAGCAGTGTGTGTGTGTGATGGTGCAGGAGCAGACACTGCAGGTTGGAGTTAAAGCAGTTGGGGCTCGAGACTGGAATGTGCTTACGTGAGCTAAACTAACCTCCCTCACGATAGAGAAAGAAAGACAGCGAGCAAAATCTAGATGATTTTTGGCACCCAATTTGCTCAAATCTGTGAGCTGCTGTCAGCTGGTTTATAGGAGTGTGTGTCACCCTTAAACCTGTTTATGTTGTACAGTCTAGAGCGTTTGAGGACGTCTCCAGAGATGAGAGCAACCAGAAAAGTGCAGGATTGCAAGGATAGTAGACACTTAACTGCTCATGTCTATTTGTTTCATAAAATCCCAAAGCAATTGCACCCGATATTTGTTCATTTTGAGATCAGCTTGTCATTTCTTGAAATCAGGATTTCAAGAATCCTGAAAAAAAAAAATGGTTTCATGGTTTGCGCAAAAATATTAAGCAGCACAACTGTTTTCAACACTGATAATAATAAGAAATGTCTCTTAAGTAGCAAATTATCATTTCAGAATGAATTCTGAAGGATCTGAAGACTGGAGTAATGATGCTGAAAATTCAGCTGTGACATCACAGGAATAAATTACATTTTAAAATATAATAAAATCGAAAACACTTATTTTAAATTGTAATAATATTTCACAATATTTCAGTATTTTTGATCAAATAAATGCAGCATTGGTGAGGATAAGAAAAAACATATCTCATTTACATGTCATCATTGTATGCTAAAATCTACATATCTTTTAGCGGAGCAGAGGGTGAAGATGGCTGCAAACGAGCGAAGGAGAGAGCACTTAGAGGAACAAAACAACGAATATGAGAACTATTTAGAGGAGGAGCGCGATGGTGAGACTGATCTCCCTGTTTGATTATCTTGGCTTCCAGAAAAGAGAAACATGCTGATCAAACCTTCTACAGGATAGAGTTCCCAGACAGGACTGCTGGACTAATCAGAGGCTGATAACAGCAGTGCCTCTGAGCCTCTTATGATCCAGTACACTAGACTGGTGACATTAAATTGCTTAACTGATTTGGAGGTAAACAGAACATTTGGTGCAGTCGTTTAAATTTAAATTTGAAAATCAGAATTCTGAGCACAGAATTCCTTTTTGACGATTATCATAATTGGAAGCACAAAGACTACATTTATTTTAGACTTAAAAGGAATAGTTCACCCAAAAAGGAAAATTTGCTCTCCCTCAGGCCATCCAAGATGTGAGTTTGTTTCTTCACCGAAACAGATTTGGAGAAATGTAGCCTTACATCACTTGCACACATATGGATCCTCTGCAGTGAATGGGTGCCGTCAGAATGGGAGACCAAACAGCTGATAAAAACCTCACAATACAAATCCACATGACTTACAGTCCATCAGTTAATGTCTTGTGAAACGAAAAGCTGCCAGTTTGCAAGAAACTATCCATTTCTAACAGGCTTTTTAACAGTTTAACTGGTTTTAATAATGCGTTCTTTAGTGAAAGTGTCCATTCCTTGTTGTCCTCTCACATCAAAATCCACCAACATATTTGTTTAGAAAGGTTTTGGACTGCTTTAGCTGTGCATATTTCTCTCCTGATCCAGACAAGATGGCTTTTTCATTGGACAAAGTAATATTATGCACTCATATTTCAGCCAGAAGCCAAAAGTTTGAAGACAAAAACTTAATTCTTAATGAAGGATTTGTTTCTTACAAACATGCAGCTTTCTGTTTCACAAGATGTTAATTGATGGACTGGAGTGGTGTGGATTACTTTTATTATGATGTTTTTATCAGCTGTTTGGACTCTCATTCTGACGGCACCCATTCACTGCAGAGGATCCACTGGTGAGCAAATGCTAATGCTAAATTTCTCCAAATCTGTTCTGATGAAGAAACAAACTCATCTACATCTTGAATGGCCTGACAGAGAGTGAATTTTCAGCAATTTGCCATGGAGTGAGCTGTTCCTTTAAAAAATGGTTACCTTTTGTCATGTAAGATATAAAAATCTTTGAGAAATTGATCCACTGCCAGCTGCTGTCTGTCTTTGTATCAACAGAACAGTACGAGAGGACCAGAGAGAAGAATGAGCAGTGGAGAGAATTCCACTATGATGGGCAACACCCACGATACCCTCACCACCGCCACTATGTCTGAGCACTTATGAGCCCGTGCAATGCCTCAGGAAGTGGATTTTTGAGGAATACTTTCATGACATTATAAAATTATTCACAACATTTAAGCACTTATAGATTTAAAGCTTTTAATACATGTATAATAAAAGGGTTTTTGTGTTTGCAACATGACTACCCCCCCCCCGTTCTAATTGCTTATCTTTACTCTATTATTGGACTCTTTATCAAAACATTCATTAGTTTGTGCTAAGCGGTTTTCCAAGAGCAACTCCTTATTTCCTTCTTCGATAATTACATTCAGCTGTCATCTGACCTCTTTTTAATAACTTTCAATCTGTACTCTTGTGTGACTAAAGCTTCTTTGATTTTCCACATTAGTGAGGATTCGATATAAAACGTACCCACCCAGAATCATAAAAAAGGGAAAGCCAATAAAAGAAAAAATGCAAAAGACCCGACTTTTGCCTATATTGCAACATCTTGTAAACTCATAAATACGGTGTATATATATATATATATATATATATATATATAGTAAAAAAGCCCAGGTTTGTGTGCCTTACAGACGGGATAATAATTCCAAGGCAGTATTTGCTGGCAACGGAGTGACATTCCTGTGCTGAGAGCTTAGACCGATGGGAAAATGAGGGAGAAAGAAACAAGTGGAAAGAAAGATTTATCAACCTTCCTGAGCCTCGGTGCCGCTAACCGAATCTCACATGCACCTGACTGACAGGAGAACGACTTCCTGCCACTCCTACTGCTTAAAGAAGAGCACACAGGGGTAATAAAGTTTAAAATATCACTGCGTGCCGGGAGACAGACAAGATTTAGCATGTGTGCCAGTCCCTCCAGTCAAATCAATAGGAGAACGTTCACAGAAAGTCTATAAAACATTGCAAGCTCACTCAGTATTGCTTAATTCAGGTGTGCTTGACATGGTTGATATAAAAGTTCACAATTAAAATAATAACAGAACATAAGAATATTTACATTTAAAAAGGCTTGATAGTTTATCTTAAAACAACATATATAGACAACAGATAAACATTAAGGTACTAAAAACAGATTGACCAACACAAATGTAATGCTGATGCCCCTTCACTCTCTGATTATGAAGACACAGAAGCCTCCTCTTCTGATTGAGACTGGGCTCAGGCCACACACGGGACAGCTGACTCTACTTTAAACTGTTGAGGAATTTGGGCTGTTCCTCTCCGCGTGGCAACAGTAGCTCCCCTCCTATTTTGGGTCCCTTTTTCTCCTGTGAAAATGAGAGACAGGTCAAAACTGGAGCTAGTTACCAAATACACGCTCGTATAATTATGCCATTGAAAGACATAATACAAATTGTAATAAATACATTCGAAATACACTAATAAATTCTTGAATAACTGATGACATAATTAACAAAAAATTTAATGGAAAAAAAAAATAATTATAAAATAATGCAGCCACACTGGGAAGTGGAGTGTATATTTTGCCTGTGTGTGTATATATATATATGAAATTTTGTAACAATTCGGACAGAATGCGGCAAAGTGATATTCAACTTGGTCATGTTCAACAAGCCTGGAACTACTTCATATCTGCAGTGTGTGGAACGACATGAGGGTGAGTAATTAATGACAGAATTTTCATTTTTGGGTGAACTTTCCCTGTATTGCAACAAACTCAAGTTAAGTCACCTTTATTTATATAATTCTTTATATAATAAAGATTGTTTAAAAGCAGCTTTATAGGGATAAACAAGAAAATAATGATTCAAAGACGCAAACAAATCAATTGTGCTGTAAAGCAGCTCTAAAAAGACTGAAATAAGTACTAAAACTACTCCAGCTAAAACTGAATAAAAATATATATTAAAAAAAAATGGACAAAAGCACAAAATCAAACTTAAAAAAACAATAAAAGGCCAACTCAAAATATTAATGTACTACAACAGTACATAACACTAAAATAATACAGCAAAGCTGTGGAGTTTTAGAACATTTAATTAATTCAGTTGTAACTTGTCAAACAATCAGAATCAAGGAGTCACAATTAAATAAATAAAAATAAGTAAAAACAAAAACAGTAAAAAAAATTTTTTTAAACTGTACCTTTAACATGCCATCTCTCTCCCACTTAAAAAGTCCACAATGGCTAAAATGGAAAGTGAAATTTATGTTATTACAACATGCAATAACAAATATTAATCTAACAGTTAAGTATTAAACTGCCAGTATGTTATCAAACGTCTTTTATAAAATGTAACACATAAATAATAAAGGTACTGCTGCGTCCCCTCACCTGCAGGCTCCATGTGGCATTCGTGCCAGGCAGATCTTTCTCTGACCGCAGGGGCATTTAAAGAAGTGTTTGACGGCGTCATGCCAATGGTAGTCGTGTTTCTCTACCACACAGCGGTCCGCTGGTTTAAAGTGGGAGTATTTACACTGCGGGCGAAAGGGGCTCATAAACTAAACCGCATAAACAGGCCGAGATTTACAGGTGTAATCAGTCCGAAACCTCATAATTGTCTAATTAGCATCTAGAGAGGTTTGTTTGCCTTTCATTCCTCTTAAAATTTATTGAAGTATTATGTCACAAATCATGTTCAAAATTGGTTCATCATTATGACTTGCTGTGAATAAATACTGATTAGCTAATAATGATGCAGGAGAAATCGTTCTGTTTTCATGAGGACTTGAATGAGACACACTGTAGGGATTTTCAAGTGGACCACTTGAAATTCAAAATGCATCCAGTGCTTTTTCTGACCCATGTTTTGCACTGGATTACTCCGCATAAAGGACAGATGCTGAATCTCTTTAGTTGCAAATTTGCTGACTTACAGTTTTGCAGGTGACGGCTCGACACTTCATCTCCCTGATGCTCTTCATCTTCTCCTCCATCTTCTCTTTTTGCACCAGCGGCTCAAAATACTCCTGCATGGCCCGCTCCTCAATCTAGACGCAAGATATTTTGTCAAACATGCAAGCACACGCCAATGGGACATGGCTTCCATCATTTTATATCGCATGTGGCAAAAGAAACACTACAGAATCCAAATCAAATAATGCCATCTGGACAGATCACGCCGAACGCTTTCAAAACAACCGCAAGCTCCGCCCACCCACTGTGACATCATCAAATATAAAAGCACTGACATTCATATCAAAACACACATGCACTAATGTTCAGCCAAAACACACACCTCTCCCATCATCCACGAGTTTGAGGACTTGGCGTTGAGGATGCGCTGAAACTCCTCCGATTGGATGTACTCTAGCTGTTCCCGCCTCTTTTTCTGAGCTGGCTCCTCCTCCTCACCAGTTGAATTTTCATCTGACACTGCAGATGGGTTTTCAGCAGAATAAGTGCCACAGAGAAAAACAAACAAGCAAACAGTGAATCATAAAACTGATATGAATATCTATACCTTTAGGTGTGGAGAGATTTTGCTCTACTCGATCTGCGATGTCATCGCTGTTGGCTCGCTTGCGTTTTACAGCATTCGGGTCGTCTTTAACCATGACTGAGCCTTTAGCTTGGAGTTTCCTCACTGCCGCCAACTAAGCAATAAACAATATTATAAACATTTTTATAAATAAACAATATGATAAACAAATTGAATGTTTGTGCTAGAATTCTTTCTGAAAGCATCAATTAGATCGAGGGTTTTCAAACTAGGGACCCAGAGGGGGCTGCAAGGTATTGCTGGGGGTCCGTGGAAAATTATAATAAAGTATAAAAACACAAACTAACAACTCTAGTGACAGCTTTTGTATTTAAGAGAAAATTAAAAGATGCATTGCAGCATAGTTTATTCTTATTGTCATTTTTGATACAAAATAAGAAATGTAAAAATATTTAGTTTAAATATTAAATATACACATATATACACACCTATATATATATTCAAATATATACATATAAATGAAAATTAATAACAAAATTATTCATAATTTTTTAAAAGTACAAATGTCTTTAATTTTGAATTTATTTAAAAACTATTGATATAAGACATTAAAAACTTTTAATGTTAATGAACTTAAAACCCATTTAATTTAAGTTGTTTTTAATTTAGTAAATAGTTAATCAAATGTTTTTACTTTTTATTAGTAACATTTTTACTTTACATAAAATTCCAGTTGGAAGGAGAAAAAACAAACAAAAAAAACACTACAACAAAATGTTCCGGAATTGAAAATATTCTTTAACAAATAATGGAGCACTTTCCCGAAACAGTACCTTTGCGGCTGAGAGGCCCTTTGATGAAGGTGGAGACAGATCAAGGAGGATGTCCTCTCCTTCTGAAAAGCCACGGCCCAGTGTGGGCACAGGAGGGCCTGAGAGACGGGACGTGAGGCCAGGCGACCCCTTCGGAACCTCCGAGGCAGCTTTTGGGGAGAGCAAGGGACCCCTGCTTGCATTCGGCCGGGAGGGAGCACTACTCTGGAGCACCCTGGGTAGAGAAGAGCTCATATTTATAGTACATATACTACAGGGACAGGTTAAAGGTCTTCTTGATCATAAGCACAAAGGATTTGCAGTTTACAGAAGTTAGAGCTATAAATCACCCCAAAAACTCAATACTGAATCACTAAACAATGTATCAGCTTCCAAATGTAATGCAAAACAAATACAATCAGTAGTTAAAGCAACATTAATTAGAACAAACGCCTCTCGCCTCTTCTGAATCTCTTCTGCCCTCTTCTTTCGAGCCAACATTCTCTGCTGATGCTCTTCTTTCTGCTGCTTGAGAAGGTCAGACGCAGATATAGACTGAACTGAAGATCCTGCAACAGCTAAATTAAATAAAGGCAAGTTGGAGATTAAATTGGCATGGTTATTAGTATGCACTGAGGCCATACACAGGGGTTTTCTCTTGGTTTTATGAAGGTACAATGGAGAGTTCATGCAGAAAACTCGTCTTGGTTTCCAGCGGAAATGTCTGAAGATTTTTTAAATAAAGATACATTTGCTTGAAAAGCAAAATGACAAAAATAAAAAATAGGAAGTCTTGTTTTTTCTAAACAAATCTACGTTTTTCAAAGGGAAAACAGGTTTTTATACATATCTATCTTTAATGCCATGACTTTACAAAGACTTTCAGCCCTGATTTAGTACCTTTTTAGGCCTTAATTTGTATAACTCATAGACCCACAGAAACTCTGCTTATATTCCAGTGACAAATGTGCTTGCTTTTGGTTTATTTCTTTGGATGAAAATTGTGGGGCGGCATTTGGCAGACATCTGCTGGCCCAAAACAGTACTGCAGCATCAGAGAACATTCATAGTTAATAGGAGAGCAACCAGTAGCGCTCAAATTACATAAAACGCATGAAAACCAACAGTGTTTGATGTCAAATCTAGCGTGATGGCCTATGGTTTGAATATGCACAAGCGTAAATGAGATTTGAAGTTATCTTACAGGGTTTGGAACAACATAAGGGGGAGTAAAGTCAATTTTTTGGATGAATTATCCCTTTAAAATGACCTGTATTCTTGGCTTGTCCTAAGTGTTTCTTAATATGAAGCGCTCCAGGCGTCGGCATAGACATCAGGCCTTTGAAGTCATCTGAACAGCCTGACACCTCACCTGAATTCAGAACTACATGAAGTAAGACTTGATTAGACAACATGAACACCAGCACATTTGGGAAATAAAAGTACTAAACAAGTTTACCAAGTTTCTTAGTTGGGATGGAAGCCAAAACAGACTGTATAGTGGGTTGTTTCTTTGGCTGTGGGGCAGACCTGTCGAAATAAAAGATTCATGCAATAATTGCAGGGTTTGGGTGGATTTAAAGGGAGGTGACGGTCATAAAAAGAGGCAGTGAACTCACATTGAGGGCGCACAGGTGAGCGAGGACATGCCCCCATAGTGGAAATCAGATTGGCACAGGCGCTCCCTCAAACTGCCCCGCCCCCTTCCTTTGCCAGGGGCGGAGCCTGTGAAGCTGGACTGAAGCTCCGATCTCTTCGAGCTCAGTTTCTTGTACTGGGCTTTAACGTGATACTGGCAGTACTGGCATTCAAACTGTTCAAGCAAACAGTAATAATGAATTGGCTGACTGTGAATTACTGCAGTAAAGCATGATGTTTGGAGACTCACCAGGTTGACTAGCTGAGTGCAAGAGTCTCCGTTCTTCTTTTTAGCCTTGCAAGTGCCGAAGTCCATGGCTTCTCCCATTATAAGGACCTTCTGTGGGTGATCCACGGTCAGGCAGAGCTGGAGAAACATGACATGAACAGGAAATGTTGTTCTCAACCTGTTTTACTCCTATCATTTGGATTTAAAAAGGGGTTATGTACGATAATTTTTTATTTTATTTGTATACTGCTACTTTAATATTATTTATATTTTATAATTGTATTTATTAACATTTGGAAACACCTTTTACTTTTATATTTTCATTTTGTCATGTACTTTTTTTCCATTTTAATGAGCATTTAAGGATATTTATATTTAAATTTATTGAATTTAATTTATTTTAATTGTAGTCATTTTAGTATGCCAACTTTAATTTATTCCAAAAACGGTCTTTAATATTTGTATTATTTATTTTAATTACCAAAAATGATTTTTAATAATTTGCTATAACAACACTGGTATTCTTGCTTTATATTACAGTATAAGGGTCTCTATATGACAGTTGTTGGAGAGGTAATACATTAAATAAGACTTGCTGACATAAGCCGAAAAAAGGAAAGATATCGGAGGTAGAAAAAGATATTATATTTTAATGAACAATTCAGGTAAAATGTTTTTCTGTGGAATAAGGTGCACAGCTGAATCTTTCACAGTAAGATCAGGAATTTAACAAAAGTAAAAAGGGTCAATTTTGACGTAATGTTTTTAAAAATAAACATTATTGTAACATTAAATTAAATATTATTTTAGTTCCAGTCAATCAATTATTAAGGATGCAAATAGTCCATTTTTAATTCTTATTGTTTTTAAAGATAAAGCAATTGATATTGAGAGGTTTTATGAGACAAACCTCATTGGAACCATCCTTGTTCTTCATTGGATTGGGATTGAGGATGCCAATCACTGTCCCAGTGTCAGTCTTCCACAGATCCGTGTGAACAGACCCAAACAGGAAGAGAGACACATTCACTTCCAGATTATGAAGATTATTCAGCTTCCAAATGCTGAAGGTTTTCCCCTACAAAAAAAGAACAAGCATGTAGATGAATATACAATATTTAATATACAGAATATCAGATCTTGGAAATGATGGTCCCTTACATTGTTTTTGCTCTGTGGGGTGATTTTATTTATCACCACTGCGAATGTGACCCAGTCACTGTCCTCTAAATTGTCCCTGGCCAGTCGATCAGGCAACTGAGAGAGCTTGATCAGTCTGCGGCTGGCCATTTTTTGCTCAATGTCTATGGAAGACAGACGTGGATTCCTACAGGGAAATATAACACTGTTTTTTTTTTTTAAAGTAAGAGAAATAAATCTCAAATACATATTTACACTCCTGGTCAAATGTCTGGAATAATTATGATTTTTTAAAAATGTTTTTGAAAGAAGTCTCTTATGCTCACCATGCCTGCATTTATTTGATGTAAAAACAGTAATATTGTGCAATTTTATTACAACTATTTTAATATATTTTAAAATAATTAATTCTGTGATGTCAAAGCTGAATTTTCAGCATCATTACTCCAGTCTTCAGTGTCATATGATCCTTAAGAAATCAATCTAATATGCTGATTTGCTGTTCAATTACTATCAATTATAGTACTTGATATTAACATTTAAAAGTTATTTTTGTGTAAACATGATAGTTTTCAGAATACTTTGAATAGAAAGTTCAAAAGGATAGCTTAAGCAGCAAATAAGATTAAGCAGCAAAAACAGTTTTTAATATCGATAATAATGAGAAATGTTTCTTGAGCACCAAATCAGCATATTAGAATAACTAAACTTCAAAATTGACATTTATTTTCCATATAATTAAACCAATTAGAGGAATATTAATCATTTCAACAAGCCCACTGACCTAAGTCTAAGGCCTGAGAACTTCTCCACAGCAACCTCTTGACTGACAGATGAACGAGGCGTAGCCTGACGCACAGTGGGAGGAGTCTTGAGAGGGGGCGGTGACTTTAAAGTGCTGTTTACTTTTGCACTGTCACTTATTGGCTGAGACTGGCAGTTGTTCATACTCTGGCCAATAGGAGTCTGCTTTTCTGAGGCGGCTTGTTTACCCAAAAAAATGTTTTATTAAAAGTTCATATGATTTTCATATATTTCTATTTTTGAAAGCAAAAAGAATCACTCCAGCATGCACCTGCTTTGGATTGGTGGGCCGTCCTCTGCTTGTTTTTCAGCTTTGCTGTGACATCTGATGGAGGAGAGCCATCGCTGTCCTGTCGTGTTGGTGGGGGAGTTTTCGAAACCCCCTGAGGTGGTGTTAAGGATTTAGTGCTGGTCTGTCTCTGGACGGAGGGTTTGTTTTCAGGCTGTGTGGTTTTCTGTGAGGCCTCCAGCTGCTGCTGTAGTTTTTGCATCTTCTGCTGCATTAATTTCAGCTCAGCTGAAAGACAAATACACTCATGATCAGCACACAACAACACATGCATAACCTGCCTGCACATTTATATGCACATATAGCCTAGAATAACTACAGAGCTTTACCCTCCAGATCTTCCTTTGACTTATTTAAGTCACTGTCCCCTTCAGCTGAGCTGGATTTCCCAGGTGCCACGTCGTCTTCCTCTTCCGGCTCAATATAGGGATCACCGTCATCATCCTCATCAAAGAGGTCATCTAGATTGTCACTGCCCTCTCCAGCGGCGGGAGTCTCCTGTTCCTGGCTCTCACTCTCCGCAAATAAAGACAGCAACATGTCCAGATTCTCCTCCTCTGATGTCAGAGACATGAACGCAGATTCATTTAACCGAATTACATAGTACAGTATTACTAAATGTTACAAAAGCTACATAGCATAACAGTATATGCTCATAGATATATACTATTACAGTAAAATATATACTTCACTTTCAGCAAGTTTACAACATATAACATTTAGGAAGAATCAAATATAATATACCATATAAATACATATAGAACAGTATAATACACATTGATTAAATATATCAGTATAATGTTGACTGTCGTGGACTATATGCTACACACTTACTATTACACATGCACTACATATCAAATATATGATCAGATAAAGTACAGGAATATACTATAGTCAAAACTGTATGGCAAATAAGCAACAACAGCATACAAAAGAACTTGTTGACAACGAAATCAGCACTAGACAAATTAAGCAATATATTCAACTTATTATATCATGATATACATTATGTAGTATTTAGTGATACGGCTAAATCAGACAAAGATATTTTGCTAGGTAACAGATTTAAACGTCTTGCTTCACCAGGAACTGTAGGAACTTGCATGTCTCATCTAACTTAACTATGCTTTATTCAACAGAGTAATAAACTAGCCTAGCATTTGTACTGATATTCTACTGAGCTTACCTGTCATTTTTATTTCGATCGCTTTTATTAGCTATGTTTTTAAATGAAAGCGATTAAATATCTCTGTGCTGGATCTGGACTGGTTTCAATGTTGGCGCGAAAAATGTTTAATATTCAGGACCCCGGAACCACGTCACTTTTCCGGACGAACTTCGTGCCTTTAATCACATGTTTAATTATTTCTATATGTATTTAAACAAGAATTTGTGTATTTATAGACATTTATTTATTTGCATATTTATTTGTTTTTGCAGGTTTCATCCTCCATAACTATAAAGTCTACAAAAATATAAATACATTCAATATTTAGAATTGTTAACCGTTTATACGTGTATAATTTAGATAACTATATTGAGTTGATTTTTTTATTCATTACATTAAATATAAATTAGCCTATAAATGTATAGAAATATACAAGAACTCAGCGCCAAGTTTTAAGATGTGCATTCGACCAATAAACCCAAGAAAGAAATCTAGAGTTGTGTTTGGCAATTTATTTGGATTACACTCTTATTAAATATGTGCACAAATAAAGATCTATAGGAACAATAACAAGTTAGAACCACAAACAAATGCAAAAATGTAAACTGTCAAATTTATTAGATAAAATTAATAGTTATCCAGGTACACAGCATTGTAAATACATCCTCCAGCATAAACTGTAAAATTTTAGAATTACCTGCGCATTGCAGTCCTGTAGACCCAATATATAATAATCTGCTACTGACCGTATGTGAATACATAGATACAGTACATCAAAAATACCCTTTTGAGTCAGTTTTACAAGATTTACTCCAAGTTCTGATCATAATACAAAGTACCTTTCCTATAGAGTCTTTTTGTGACACTTACTCTTACTGTATGACCTATAAATTATTTTATTATCTTTTTTATGGATTTCTTTTGTTATTACAGGCCAACATCAGACAGGACATACTCAAAAAATTCACAAAATAGACCTACAGTTTTAGTTTGGTAAGTTCCTATATATTTAATAATGAATTGTAAAACTGTGCAAACACTGAATACCTCTTAATTAAGTACTGTTAGTTTATCAGGAATGTTCAGGCAACCGCTGTAAAACAGTAAGGCCATGGTCAAGCACTGATAGATTTCATCACTCTGATGAGCTCACGACAGTCTGTCTTTAGTGTATTCCAGGTGACAGATTTGTGCATCTCACTGCTTCAGCACAGGCAACTCTCTGGGTTTAAAGAAGGCCTGCGACATTCCCATAGCATAAATATACACCTTAGAGTCCACCACTATTTTCTCTTTCTGCAGCAGCTCTATAAAAATAACAAGAAGGAACATCAAAGCAAAACCTAACATACTGAATCATACTAAAAGTTAGATAGAATTCAGCAAAACGATCACCCACCATCAATTTTTTGCTGAAATTCATCCAGAGGTAGAAGAATAACCTCCACAAATTCTAAGAGACAAACATTAATATACTTTTAGGAAAAAGAAGAACAATGGTGACTTTTTGAAAACAAATACATACCTCCATCACCTATACATGCACACAATGGAGACAAAAGAAAAAGAAAGTCTTGCTTAGCATTAATTTAAAACACAATATGGACTTCTTCATTATTCTGTGATAAAATAATAATAAAGTGCTTCCCGATGCTTCTTCACTCACCCAGCTGCTGAGTGGGGTTTATATTTTCAAGGTCATCTCCATTGATATGTACCATCACCATCTGTGTGGTGCAGTTAGACAAGCCCGGGTCTAAACATGTGACTAAAAGACATGGGAATGAGACATTAAAATATTCTAATTTATATACATTTTGTCAGGTATCCACACACATTACAGCAGCTGTACCTGGAGTGACGCCCACCACCTCCCCTTTGTAACCCGTTTCCTCCTTTAGTTCTCTCAAAGCAGCAGTTTCAACGGTCTCGTTGTCATCTATCAGACCTGAAATATTCATGCACAGAGAATGATCAATAAATACAGTACACTGCATCATATTTGCAACCTGTTTCTTACTAATTTTGGGGTGCTGATTTAAAAAATAGTGTGTGTTTTGCTCAAGCACGTCACACTTTCTCACAAAATATGATGCATTTCGTAGCATTTTTGCTTTTGACAACCATTTATAAGGAGAAGAAGTTTCATATTATCCCTTAATCACCAGAAAAACTGGCACAAAGACATGATTCCCATCTTCCTCTGAGCCAGATTACAGTTTCTTTCATTCTCAGTTGATTATCAAATGTATGAATGATTCTGAAGACATTATTTTTTATGCCTAATCTTGATTTCCACTTTTCACTCTCTTCATTCTTATTTGGTGAAAAACTGTACATGATGAAAGATTTTACTGATTTTTTTTAAACTTATAAATAAAATTTGGCAATATTTTTGTAAATCAGCAGATTTTTTTTTCAAGATGCAGGGCTGTGCTATTATATGATTTATATTATGTTATTTCATCATCAGACGCAGACCTGCAGGAAACTCCAGTGTGTTGCATCCCATGGGTGGACGAAACTGCTTCACCATTACAACACAGTCTTTATGAAGAGTCCTCTTCAGAAGGGCTATGATTGCTACACCTTAAAATGAATCCAAACATATGAATAATTACAGAGCATTAAAGCATAAAAATAGGCTCAAATAAGAGTGCACGAGACTGTACACACCATCGGCTGCGCTGTTAGCGACACGGGTTGTTCTCTTTGCTGTTTCCCATGTTCTGAGGAGACAAAGTTTCACAAAAATATGCATACAGATCATTTCCTGAAGATTTTAATAAATAATCACACAAACAATGTTTTAGGTTGATTGTAAGCAACAATAAACAAGATCATTCCAATCAGTGGTATCATGTCCACTCAGTCCAGAGGTCACACATCATTCACAGATCAATACCTGGTGCTTCCAGATGGATCCACATATGTGGTCTTCTCAAGCTTCACCCATTTTCCACTGGCTATCAGCTAAAAACACATTATTCATACGTTTACACTTCATAAGTTTGTACTTTAAGCACAACACATGAGAATTACATTACTTCAAAGGGACAGTTTGCACGAAAATGAACCTTCATGTTGTCCCTTTTGCATATGATTTTCTTTTTCTCTATGAAAACCAAGCAATGCAATGGCATTTTGACAGTCTCAGGCATCATTCACTTCATGGAAAAGTGCACTATAGCAAGAAACTCACAGGTTTGGATCAACATGAGGGCGAGGAAAGGATGACAGTATTTATGAACTATCACTTTAAGACAGATTCTTACCTCCTCTTTGATGACATGAGGTTCAGTAGTCGCTTTCTTCGGAGAGCTCATGTTGTGCAGGCGATCAGTGATGTTTAAGCTCTGGAACAGCTGCAGTAATTCTGCACGTACAACAGAAATTAAGTTACAGGGCGCATGATGTTTTCATAATGACCACAGTCTATTTAAGCTAGGCTAGTTAATACATAAAAAGTAACGGGGATCATTCCAAGTCGTTTCAATCAGTGGAGAACGTACCTGAGAAATCGTAAAGTATGTAAAAAAAGTCACAAGTGATCTATCCAGTTTAGTTAATTTTCTTTCAAGTAGTCACGTTCAGTAAGTATCTGCCTACTTGTGTGCCGCTAAAACAGTTCCTCCCCTTTTTGTGCAGTGGATCGGGTTATCGTTGTATATGTTATATTGTCAATCTGGCCACTAATATTGAAGAAAAACTAATATAATTGACTAATATAAAACTTCCCTTGAAGTATTAAAATACAGATTCATTTCAAAACAAAGAAATGCATTATAAACCGGAACTGTAGTTATTGGTACTACAGTTATGCCGGAATGTTTTTGAGGTTGCGCAGATTATCAGTGTTTTAGGCAGCATGAAGAAAGAGCAGGTTGTAAACTGTCAGTTTTCTGTTTGGTATCCTTTATTCAAGAAACACACTATTAAGAGGTAAGAGAGTTATCTGCACAGTCTGATAATATATAATGATCGGGAAAACTCAGGAAGTCCACAAAATCGTGCGTTAGCAATGCCATTATAATATGATTACATCACTACTATTTTTTTTCTTACTATATAATCTCAGAGACTATTGGCATTGTTAAAGTACATTATATATAGGACGATATAGGAAAAATATTTTGAGATTATTTAGTTATCTGTGCTGTTAATATAGTTATGTCAGTGCTGTTGTAATTAAGTATGGTTATTTTCTCTTTTACCAGCTTGATTCTACCTATACCTCAAAATGTAATCGATTATTTATTAGATGACGGGACACTTGTGGTTTCTGGCAGGTGAGATTTTTGCAAAAGTTTGGTATTGAATAAATTCTAATTCTTTCTGTTGTTGCCTGGTTATTGAATACATATCTGATTGTTTCTGTTTATAGTGAGAACATCAATTCGCAAACACAGATCAATAACAGTGACTCGGACGAGGAGGACGTTCAGGTATGTGTGTGGTTGTGTGAAATACATTGATATCTCTTAAAACTCAACTCAACTATTTTCCTGATCTCATGCTTTTGGTTCCCAGTGGACTGATGATGAAACTACCACAGCCGTTACGGTGCGTCTTATTCCTCTCAGCCAATCAAAGCACAGCTGATGTCATACACTTCTGCAGGTACTAAATTGTGTGAATCTTCTTCAGGCCCCAGAATTCCCAGAGTTCAACATAAAGGTGCAAGAGGCAATAAACGTTCTAGGTGGGTGCGTCTTCCCAAAACTGAACTGGAGCGCCCCTCGGGTGAGAAGATTTGACTTACAATCGTAATTCATACACATGAATATATAATACTCACAATATCCTTCATCTTTATGTGTTCCTCCCCAGGATGCTAACTGGATTGCTCTGAACAGTTCTTTACAGTGTCAGGGTCTAAGCGACATCTTCCTCCTTTTCAAAAGTTCAGATTTTATAACGCATGACCTCACACAGTCGTACGTATCCCGCACAAATGCTGATATTCTCAGTTCCCATCATGCTCTATGTGGTGGGGGGTTTTCTTCTCAAGAAATTAAAGAAAGCAGGTTGGTTGAAGTAATAATTTTGTACCTCCTTTGGCAGATTCCTCCACTGTAGTGATGATTCTCCAGACCCAACCATAAACTATGAGGTACAGAATCACAATAAAACAGCTAAACATACTCCAGATAATATAACCACAATATAATACAATATTATATATTACCAAACAAAAGTGCTGTTCTTTTGAACTTTCAGAGAATCCTGAAAAAAATGATTTTTTTCAATTACCACTAAAAATATTAAGCAGCAAAACAGTTTTCAACATTGATAATAATAATTCTTTCCTGAGCAGCAAATCAGCATATTAGAATGATTTATGAATGATCATGTGACACTGAAGTAATAACTGCTGAAAATTGCATTTTAAAATGTATATAAATAGAAAAGAGTTATTTAGAATTGTAATAATATTTCACAATATTATAGTTTTACTGTATTTTTTTCAAATAAATGCAAAAGAGACTTCTTTAAAAAAATTTAAATAAAATGAAAAAATCTTACCGACCCCAAACCTTTGAGCAATAGTGTGTATATTATATTATATTATATTATATATTATTATGTCATAATGAAACCCAATGAATAACTCTTAAATATCTCCCAAATTAATAAAAAAAGAATAATATGTTATTACTCTGTGGGACTCATTTTGTGCAGCTGGTGTTGAGAAAATGGAGCGAGCTTATTCCAGGAGCAGAATTCCGCTGCTTTGTGAAAGAAAACAAAGTAATTGGTATGACAATTGTGCATTTTTTAACCTGATTTGTGAATAAATGAATGTATTGTATTGTATTATATATGTAATGCCATGGAAGTATAACATTTCTTTCTACATACTGAGATCAAGTCTGTTTTTTAGCGATCAGTCAGAGAGATTACACCCAACATTACCAGCACATCGCCAAACAAGAGGCCAGCATCTCCTCCTCTATACTGGAATTCTTTAGAGATCACATCCAATACCAATTCCCAGACGAGGACTGTAAGTGCATCAATGTGAAGAGCAGAAAATATTTGTCTTGTTTTTAAAAAGTTACGTATGTGTGTTAATAATGTTCTTTCTTTCTTTTTTTTTTAGTCGTCCTGGACGTTTACAGAGATAGCTCAGTAAGTTTTTATGAATGCAAATTTCACATTTAAATGTCACTAAATATAGGTACTAAAATATAGGTAAATATAGGTACTAAATGTATCTCCAGTGCAAGCCTGTTGTTGTAAACCGGTTTGAGGTGAATCTTTAACAAGTATAAAAATAATTGCAAGTTTGTCTTTTTAAAGGGGCGTGTGTGGTTGATTGACTTCAACCCGTTTGGTGAAGTCACAGACTCTTTGCTCTTCACGTGGGAGGAGCTAACATTTGGCAAATATCTCACAGCCAGTCAAACGCAAGAAGACACAACACCGCAGGTAGTTCTTACTTGAAAATGATACACATTTTACATCAAACCCTGTTCAAATGTATTGCACTGCCTGTATTTTAAAAGTCAAATGTGCTGCTATATTAATGCCACGCATCTTGTATTTTATTAGGACGGACCTGCATTCCGTTACACCACCAGTGAAGTCACAGTGCAGCCCAGCCCATGTCTGTCCTACAGAATCCCACGAGACTTCCTGGACCTGACCACAGGGGAAGATGCCTATAAGCTCATTGGTTTTCTTAAGCTGGTGAGTGAGATGGGGATGAGAACAACAGAGACAAGGACCTCTGTAGAAAAAGCAGAATGCAGTTGTGAGTCCTGTTTTAAAATGTAAACTATGAATATTTTCACACATACAGTAGTTCAGCATTCAATAACCCAAGTGAGTCACTTAAAGGAATAGTTCATCCAAAAATGAAAATTGGCTGAAAATGTACTCACCAGTCAGACCTTCCAGGATATAGAAGTTTTTCTTCACTGGAACAGATTTGGAGAAATGTAGCATTACATCACTTGCTCACCAATAGATCCTCTGCAGTGAATGGGTGCCGTCAGAATGAGAGTCCAAACGGCTGATAAAACTATCCATAATATTTTTTTCTCCAGTAAAGAAAGACATCTCGTCTAAATCAGGAAAGAAATATGTACAGATCAACGATGGTCTAAAGTTAAAACATCTTAATGATGGATTTGTTTCTTACAAACACGTCTTTTCACTTCACAAGATGTTAACTGATAGACTGGAGTGGTGTGGATTACTTGTGATGTTTTTATCAGCTGTTTGGACTCTGATTCTGACGGCACCCATTCACTGCAGACCATCCATTGGTGAGCAAGTGATGTAATGCTACATTACTCTAAATCTGTTTTGATTGATTTTCATTTTTAGGTGAACTATTCCTTTAAATATTACAAATTAAAACTAGAATTTTTACTTTGGCCAGTATTTCTGATTTTACACTTTTATTTCTTTCCTTTCTCTGTAATTGCAAAAGAAGGGTCAGCAGGAAGAGGAGGAGTCCGATGAAGAAGGGGAAGAACCTTAGTAGGTTTACTTTAAATCCTGCTTGAATAGACCTGCCTGTATTTTTCAAGTGAATTGGAAGATCTTGATTGGCTACTTCAGGGTTAAAATTAAATTGAGGTACCAAACTTTGTCGAAAGCTCTCCTTGCTGTATATAATGGGATGTTTGATTACCAATAAAGCCCCTGTCAAATGCTCAGCTAATATACAAGCTTCTGTGTTGCAGAAGACATTTTTATGTTATGAAGTAATAAAGTTTTAATAATAAAAAAAAGTTTCTGTGTAAATTATACCATCTTAAAATGTAGTATCTCCATAAGACCAAACTAAAGTTTTGTTTTCAACAGATTTTTCAGCATCCACGTGGGGGCGCCAAATACTAAATAACTTTGTGGACAGGAATAATCTGTAATTGGAATATATTTAAACTTTCTCTTAAATTTTACTTTAATTCCTAGGCCTTCAAAACGAATGGAATTTAATAAAATCTTAAAACAGCGTATCAATTTGTATAGGGCATGTACTACACATTTCTAATTCAGCTTTTTTTGCTCAGCTTTAAAATACTTTCATCTCAAGAAATTGTTGTGTAATTGCAACCTGTATAAAATAATTTTTAAAATCCTTATCTAGTAATCACAAATGACAGAAAATTCATTAAACATACATGGAAATTAATTGGTCAAAAGGTTTGGGAACCCTGTTAATTACGGTCTTGATTTAAATACAGGAATACACAATATCCACAATATTTGTTAACACATTACAGTAAGGTTCTGTACATTAATGCTAGTTGATACAATAGATATAGCTGTTGATTAATGTTAAATTACACATACTAATACATTTTTAACACTTCAAGTTGTATAAATGAACATTAGTAAATCAATCATGAACTAACATGAATTTTACAATAAACAGTAGCATAATTATATATTACATTAACATTGACCTTAATTAGTAAATGCTGTTTAAATTGAAACATGTTCATTGATTCTACTTGTGTGATTCTTAATGCATTAACCTAAAGTTAACCAATTAAACCCTATTGTATATATCGTTACCGAATATTCTTTCTCCCCCAAAGTGCTCTCACTTTGGTGTATTTGCACTCAAATGAATGTAATCAATTCAAAAGGACAAACAAGATGTTCATTTGAATTCAGCTAGCAACAAATGAACAACTACCAGCGAGCCCTGCACATCAAGGTGTCTTCATTAGCACTTGTTTTTGTCCACGGTTGCTGGGTTGCATTTGGGGGGGGTGGGCTGACTGTCAGATCAAACTGCTTAGATTTGCTGATTTTAAGAGCTGGTAAAGAGAGAAAGAGGACAAGAGAGAGAGAGACAGAATGCAAAGGGAGGGACAGATTTTCCAGAGCTGAGAAACTGCAGTGGTTTGCAGCTGGAATACTCATGAGCGGTAGAGTACAGCAGAGCTGACTGATGCGCACACACATACACACACACATTTTGTCCTCGCTGCTGACTGTATTGATAAATGTGAATGGCCTGCAGCCAATCTGACATCCACATCAGGCACATGTCAAGCAAGCTTTAGTCCTACTATTAAAACCTGCTCTCAAACATGCTTTTTAACCCTTAAATGTTGCTGTTTTATGTGGGATGTAGACATTTAAGGGACATTGAAAAAAAATTGCAAAGGTTGTCACTGTAAATACTTCAGTCACCACCTTTATCTTCATGTCACATGCTCACCTCAAGGTAAATGTTGTTATTTTGACTGTATAATTGTGTTAATTTGTATTATTTGAGTCTTGATGTGTTGTTTAATTGCAATACATTCATTTTAAGTGCACTTTATCGATAAACACAGACACTTTTAGAACTCTAAAGCTGGTTTGTGCGCTACTATCATCATTAGCCTGCTAATAGGTACCACCAGATGTAGCCAAAGTGTTATTTTACCTTGATTTTGCCTAAACTATTTTGACTGACTTTGTTGCTTTAAAATGCAGTAACTATTAACAATGATTAATATCTTCTTCCGTGTTCCATAATGCATCTATATTGAAATGACCACTGTTTCATTTCCTACAGGGTACCCTGAGAATTTAGACTTTATTTAAAAAATTGTTCTGAACAGATGCATGTCTTTTTCAGTTGGGCCTGAGCATGCTTTTGGTGCAATGCGAACAATTCACACAGCCACACGGTCTCTCCTCCTCCTTTCCTCTACTCTCTTATATGGCAAGCCATTTAAACATTTATTTGTTGTTACTAGAACATATTTGTAAGGCAGCGGCTATTTGCACTGTGTAAATACCGAGTGTAAATTATAATTTTAATTCAAATTATTAAATGGATGCACCTTTGGGACATTAAAGCCCTACCTACACCTACCCTAACCCTACCCGATACTTTTTCAACTTTTTGATTATTTCCTTCATTTTTATTGAAAATAAATGCCTTTCCGATGTGATATGAGATCTGAAAAGGGAGAAAAAAAGTTAGTCAAAAGGCAAGTTCGAACTCTGGTCGATCGCATCAGAAAGACTACGGTACACGCTTAACCATTTACGCCACTTTAATCACACATTTGTGGGTGGAAATAGCCTCTGCCAACGAGGCGGGCTATTTGCACTTAGTGTAAATAGACACTCCGTATTTTTAAATACTAGAAAACAATCCACTACTATATTTTTCGGTTTCATTAACTATTCCTTAGATACTAGTACTTATTTCAATAGTGACTTGTCTCTATTAAACTCAATTTAACAAAGTCAATTTTATTTTTTGGCTCTTTCCACAATACACTTTTTTTTCCCCCACGTAGTCACTTGTCACTTACAGAATACCGATAACTAAGAAATGGTCAGTTAACCACTGATGTCACGTGGACTATTTTGTCGATGTCCTTACTAGGTTTCTGAGCCTGGGGATATTGCAGTTACATTGCTGCCTATGCAGGGTCAGAGAGCTCTCGGATTTCATCAAAAATATCTTCATTTGTGTTCCGAAGATGAACAAAGGTTTCACGGGTTTGGAACAACATGAGGGTGAGTAATTAATGACATAATTTTAATTTTTGGGTGAACTATCCCTTTAAAGAATCAATACTAGTATAACTGCAATAGGTACCAGTAGCAATTGGAATACTGTTTGGAATTTATTTCCAGTAACAAGTACATATTCACTTATCACAACTGGGAAAGTGGCTGGTAGCAAAGTTTGTAATTATGTTCAATGTATTTATTAAAAATACTAGTAAGTGCCGTAAAAAAACGGATGCGTGTAAGTTAAATGTTAAGACGGCTTGCCATATTTCTGCTCTTTGTGCTCTTTGTCAGGTCGCGCGGTGAGGAGCAGAGTATCTTCCTCCTCCTCCTCCTCCTCCTCATTCACTCACTCTCTCTCCTCATTGCCATAACAACGGATGCAGCGCATCAGTCCGCGCGGGATCAACGTTCAGCAGCCGCGCGGGGCGGAATAAACCCGCACCTGTGCCATTAAGACTCCGTAAAGGTGACACACACACGCACGCACGCGCCTCTCCGAACTATTTACGTCAAACTGTTTAAGCTGCTTGAGGGAGATCCTCACCGGGGTTATTCGGTAACGGTACAACCGGGGAAGGCGAGGGAAGAAGGAGAAGCAGAGAGCAGGAAGTGCAGCGTGGGAAAGCGGGGAAAATCTCCAGAGATCTCCAGCGCTCACTTCTCCATCTACGATCCTCCCCGTTATTTTTTTTTCCCGCCATGGCTCGGGAGAACGGAGAGGCCGGCGGGGATTGCTCGTGGAAGAAGCAGGTCGATGATATCAAGGAGATGTTTGAATTCAAAGAGGTGCTTGGGACGTGAGTAACTTTTGTGTTGGTTTTGACACGCGGCTGTAACCTAAAATAATGACGAGAATTTGTCATAGTTTCATCCTAGTTACCTAGTTAACTGCCGCTACTGAAATAAACATCTTAAACCAACTTAAATGGATATGCTGGTCTCCCAGGTTGGTCTGGTTTGCTGGTTTTACAGAGGTGTTAGCACACTTATTGGCTGGTTTCCCTCAGTTGAACACCAATTTGGCCAAAGTGTGTGGCAAAATTTGGCCAATTAAAAACCACTTAAAACCAATAGCCTAAATCGTCTTAGACTGGTTTATGATAGGCTATTGGTTTGAGCAAAGACTTCTGTCAAATTTATTTATTGCCAAACACCCTAGTTGTTTGGAATTTGCTTGGTGAGGTCCTCAACATACATTAAAATACATAGGCTACATAAATACATGCATACACACACATAAATCCAACTATACATATATGTCCTATCAATTATAAGGAGTGAAATGCAGATGCATAGAGACCAGAGGAATTAAGAGCATGAACAATCCTACAATAAGTACCGTTCAGAAAACGTTTTAATTGCTCTAAGGCGTCTGCCTGAAGGAAGAGGCGTAAAGAGGTGTCTGGCTGGATGTAAGTGGTCTTTCAGGATTGTTAAACCTTTTTTCTGCAAACGTGAGACATAGATCTCATCAATAGTGGGAAGATCACAACCAATAATCAGACATAGTTTGTGATTAGGCTACTTTCAAACAGTCAGTATGTTTGTTTGTTTATTTATTTATTTTGATGGCAGTGGTGGCTAATAACAATACAATAACAGTACTACTGCCTTTTTAAGTAAAATCTAAGTAAAAAACACTTTGAATTGAATTATGAATAAAGAAAATAGATTTGAAGCCCATACATTTGAGTATAAATAAAAATATTGAGACAAGTTAAATTGAAACAAAGATGTTGTATTATAATAATTATGAACATTTTACAGTGTAATTACCATAATTGTGTGTATTATGTGTAAATGCTCCTTTGTAACCTGAATAGATTCTCTTGTTCTGTTGACCATCTTTTACCAACAACAAATGCCAGTTTAAGGTGGTCAAATTTGTTTTGGACCAACCAGCCACCTTAAACTGGATTTTCCAACAGGTCTTCTTTCCAAGCATAAAGGTTTTGTTGTATCTACACAAGAGAAGCAATAATGTTCTGATGGTGGTTTCATCATGATTCACTATTCACACTATTTCTAAAAGCAGGGAGTCAGAATGCATCACAAAAACAGTTTTTTTTTGATGCCCTGAAGGTGTTTTGGGTGGAGTTATTTCATGTTTAGGTTTTTGTTTAATGCATGAAGGGACATGGCGGTTTCCGTTACCCCGCATGCAGTGCTTTTGCAGCGGTTGTGGTCATGCATGTGTGCTTGATGGCAAACGGTACTGCTTTGCAGTGTGCAGCCACTTGCATCACCATGTATGCATGTTTTCATTCACCACACAAGTGATTTGCGCTCAGGTTGTTAGTTAGTTTATTAAATGCCTTCTGGACCTATAAAGATGAACCTATGTGTCATCTGCTGTAACATACAGTATAGTACACGGTGCACCAATGCAATGTTTTTGTTGTGCATCCTCACAGGCATGCAGTGGGTCGCCCGGTCGCTTTGACTGCAGTAATTTAATCTCTGTGTGCTAACCAGGGGAGAGCCGGATTAACCAAGTCGGATTATTGCACTGGAGGAAGACAGGCCTTGAATAGATTGTGTCCAAATTTCATAATGCAAGTCTGAGAGGTTTACTTAATGATCATAGTGATACTTTACACACAGGGCCTAAAACTGAAAATTTTCTATACATTTACATTTAAGCATTTAGCAGACGCTTTTATCCAAAGCTACTTACAAATGAGGACAATAGAAGCAATCAAATCAACAAAAGAGCAACAATATGTAAGCGCTGTGACAAATCCCGGTTAGACTAACGGTTAGTCTCATACCTGCCAATGGCTGCTGACTTAAGGAAATTTACTGGCCATAATTATTATTATTATTTTATTTTTTTACCGGCCATGAAACTGTATGTGCATTATTTCATTAAAAACAGGCGGAACAAATTGCACTTTTTATTATTAATATGCATTATTTCATGCATTATTTTTTATTTAATCAAATTATAAAAAAAATTAAAAAAAAATCAATGAAGAAATATCACTCTACCACTATTGAACTGTAAAGTAAATGATGTTCAGTTTCTTGATCATTTTGCTTCACAAACCCTCAATATATCATCAGGAGCCACGAGTATTAATTTTGCCTCAATATATAAATACATGAACACAAACCTAATCTCTAGAACTGCTCTGAGAGTCACTTCATGAGCATTTTACAGTTTCTTTTGAGAAAAACTCATCATAAATGTCTTCATAAATTGTCAAAAATGGCTTCACGGCAATCTGTCAAAATAAAAGTTTAGTTTAACTAGAAGAAATCGTGACAGAAATATAACTTAATATAATGGTAGTACTACTACTAATAATACAAATGATTATTAAAACATTTTTAAAATAATATTTACCAGAATTTAGCACAAAAATATAAATACACAAAGTATTTCTGGAAATAAATAAATAAATAAATAAATAAATAAAATAATAATAAATGATTTTTTTTAAATAAAATTAATTAATTAGACATGTTTTTAATTATTAATATTTAATTAAACTATTAATCGAATCCAGAAAACAGAATTTGTTAAAAATAAAACTAATAAAACATTTTATAGGGCCTTAAAAATGTAACTTATGTGAAACGTTTAGTAAATTGCTATTTAACATTGTAAGCTTCATGATTTCAGTTAATTAGACATGCTTTTTGATGAATAAAATTGAATTTAATCATTAAAACTAGTCTAGAAAAATGAAAACAGAAAAAAGGGAATCCAGAAAAATAAAACTGAATTTAGGGGGTGGGGGAAATTTGTCATTTTTGGGTGAACTATCCCTTTAAGTTAACTGAGTAAAAGTGGAGCAGGTAGTGCAGGCTGGTGAAATTGAGTGGAGCCGGGGCCTAATTTGCATATCCACATATATTAAATGAGGTAAGGGTGTAGAGTCATATTCAAACTATTTTAAAGCATCAAGAAGTCATTTTCACTGGAAAAACAGTTAAATATGTCATTTTGATTGTCAAAGATGCATTTTAAGGGATACAATTAGTGACTGCAGGGGGACTTTAATATAATTACAGTAGAAAGGACAAGGTGTCAAGACTACACTGATGTAAATAAACTCTGAGCACGATCGTTCAGTTGGAGAAGTGTTTGGTAATGGAAGAGCTTCGTGTCTGTGAGGACACATCTATTAAACCTATGATTAGGTGAATCTGGGCTTGATGTGAAGACGCTGCCGTCATAGCAACCCAAGAGACAGGAGTCATGGCAACTCCGACTGGCCCGTTCAAGCACACCATTAAGAGGGTCTCACCGATCTTCATTTTCCCCCTTATAAAAAACGCTGCTGGCATCGTACGGTCCTTTCCTCCCACGCTCATGGCACACGCAGATTTTATTTATCCACCCACAGACATCCAACTGGCCGTTATAAACCAGTACACAGCATGCCTGATCTTTACTGTATTCACAGTTAAGTGTTATTATTTCCTTTGGGAATATTGATCATTGATTCGGTCTAAAATGGCGAGGAAAAGATGCAGCATACTTATAACCCTGTTAGTTCGCTCTATTCAGAAGAAAGACAGCGGTGTTGGCGTTTCCGGCAGAGCGGAGGGTATTTCTGCCCATATTCTTGACAGATGTGTCAAATTCAACAGTTGGGCTCTGCAGGGACAGTTTTCTAAAACCAAAGTTTGGAGTCAGTAAGATTTTTTTTGGCCACTGAAAATTTAGATTTTCCTACACATAAAATACATTTTAAAATATATTAAAACAGAGAACTGTTATTTTTAAATTGTAATTATAAATTAAATTGTAATAATTAGAAGTTAAATTGTAATAACATTTCACAATAGTACCGTTTTTTTACTGTATTTTTAGTCAAATAAATGTAGCCTTGGTGAACATAAGAGACTTCTTTCAAAAACATTAAAAAATGTTACACATGCAAAAGTTTTAAGTGCATATGAAAAACTGGAAACTCTCAATATTTATGAATTTATAAAATAGATTTGATACTAGATTTTGAATATGAACTATATGAACTTTTAGATTTTAAATAGATTTATTTATTATTAGTGCTGTCAAACGATTAATCGCATCCAAAATAAACGTTTTTGTTTGCATATATATGTATGTGTGCTGTGTATATTTATTATGTATATATAAATACACACACATGCATGTATATATTTCAGAAAAATATGTTATGTTTATATATTAAATGAATTTATTTATAATGTAAATTATGTGAATATAAATATAGACATGTAAATACTTGTAAATATTTTCAAAATATATACTGTATGTGTGTGTATTTAAATATACATAATAAATATACACAGAACACACATGTATTATGCAAACAGAAACTTTTGTATGCGATTAATCGTGATGAATCATTTGACAGCACTATTTATTATATATAATTTGTTATTAAACAATTTAAATAGTGTGAAAATAATTTGTGCTGTGTTTTGCCACCTTCTATCTAAGTGTTATACAAGTACTGTTTTAGTTTTTATTCCAAGTCATTCATGTCTGTAACATATTATGCACTTAAGTTTAATACTTGGAAATTAAGAATTTGTTCAAATCCATAATCCTTGGAGCATTAGTAATAGTGATGCATGCCTTAACAAGGACCATAAATAATAACAATAATATCACACCCACAGTATGAATATGTAGAAATAGACTTGTCCACTCTGCCTAGTAGCTCAGGGACATGAGAATTCAGTGTTGTGTTTCATCTGTGTGTGTGAACAGCTCCAGTGTTGTTCCCTGAACTGAATTATTCAGTATGTGAAGCGCCCAGAGGCCACAGGAGGTCATGTGATCACTCAACAGGTGTGTGTGTGTGTGCCAGGTACAGCATGCTACTGTTAGAAAACTCTCAAAGCCACAACCTAAAACACACACATCCTGCACCAGGTGAGGTGACTCGAGAGGAGAGAAAGGAAAGGCAGGGGAGAGATAAAAAAAAGAGAGAGAGGAAACATTGAGGCCATGAAGCCTTTAATTGCTTGCTCCATTTTCAGGCCTGTGCTCCTGGCTTTGTCCTCTATTTAAGAATGTCTCCCTGTCTCTCTCTCTCTCTCTCTCTCTCTCTCATATCTCTCTGTTTCTTGATCTCTCCTCACTGTACTCTATTAAAGTGACTTTTGCAGGGCAAGCTAGAGTTCAAAATGAGATTCTATTATAAAATCTTTGTCACAGATACTCGTTGTGGTAGGTTGCAGATGAGGAAAGCCCGAGTTGTTGAGTGGAAAGTCACTTAAAGGTATACTAAATCATTTTTGTCTACTTAAATTGTATTTAATAACCAAAACTACTGTCATGTTAGCGAAACAAACAATTTAAATGCACCACCAAGTTTCTCCTTAGTTTGTCATGGTTGTTGTTATATATCAGTTGCTTCAAAATATAGCAAGGGCTTTTTTTGACATCTAATTTTTCTTGTTGGTCTCTGCTAGTATTTCAAATTATTACAGCCGTTTCATTTCATGAAATGAAGTCATGGGCCAAATAAAATAAATATTTGCTTTGGTGAGTTAATACATGTATAATGCCTGATTTTAATTGCAATGTAAGAAACATATTTAGAAATATTAACTTCATAAGCTACCTTTTATAGTTAAATAATGTAAAATGCTGTTTAATATAATGCATATACATTTCTTTGTGCTTACTGAAAAAACAATGGTATGCTTTTTCTTTTTTACTCATTTAAACATCTTTAAAATTATATTTACTGATTTTAAGATACTGTTTGCAAAACAGATTAAGAGCTCAAACCCAAAAAGCTAATTTGTTGGGGGTTGTTTTTCTTTATGTAAGTACATTACCGTTCAATAGCTTGGGATTGGTCAGATTTTTTTGTGTTTTTGAAAAAAGCATCTTATGCTCGCAAAGGCTACATTTATTTGAACAAAAATACAGTAAAACAGTAATTTTATAAAATGTTATTCCAAATTAAAAACAGTTTTCTAAAGGGGTCACATGATGCGATTTCAATTTTTCCTTTCTCTTTGGAGTGTTACAAGCTCTTGGTGCATAAAGAAGATCTGTAAAGTTGCAAAGACTAAAGTCTCAAATCCAAAGAGATATTCTTTATAAAAGTTAAGAGTCAAACCACGCCTACCTAAAACGTCTCGTTCTAACACGCCCCCACATGTCTACGTCACGATGTGGGAAGATTTGCATAATGCCGCCCAAATGTTCATGCAAAGAAAGAAGGTGTAACTTTTATTCTCGCTGTAGTATTGTTGTTGCCGCCATGTCGTGAAGGCGCTGTGTGTTTCG
>NW_015549605.1:2280287-2280828 GCF_001515605.1 Sinocyclocheilus anshuiensis | reverse complement strand
TTTCATTACACCAAATACACAAAATAATGTTCTTTTTAGCAACATCATATGACCCCTTTAATATACAGTATTTAAAATGTAATTTATTTCTCTGATGGAAAAGCTGAACTTTCAGCATCATTACACCAGTCTTCAGTATCAAATGATTCTTCAGAAATAATTTTAATATGCTGATTAGATGCACAAAAACATTTCCTGTTATTATCAATGTTGTTGCTGCTTAAAGGTGACATATCATGAAAATTTGACTTTTCCAGATTTTAAGTGCTATAATCAGGTCCCCGGTGCATCTACCAACCAAGGAAACGTGAAAAAGATTAACCCAGTAACTTTGTTTTGGGAAGCCTTTTTCTGCAAGAGTCTGAAAAATTGGCATACCAGGAAGGAAGATCGGGTTGTTGATGTTTGTCTGCCATTCTCGCTCTGTCTGCACAGCGTGTGTGAACGCGCTGATGACATATCCTGTCTGTGCGAACCGGGTGTGCAGAGGTATGCTAAATACATACGTTGACAGGCAGGTAGGAAAGCCAATTAAAATGCT
>NW_015549605.1:2268966-2279934 GCF_001515605.1 Sinocyclocheilus anshuiensis | reverse complement strand
ATTTATTGATTTATTTACTGTATATTGCTGCTGCCACACAGATCTAAAATAAACATGCGATTTATTTCATGTCTGTTCAGTGATGTGGTAAGCCTGAGATCCTGAGTCAGCTGTCCGGGTGTAATCTTTAGCTTCAACGCTGTCTGCATTCAAAAAGGGGAAAGTTACACTTGCTCTGACAGAAAATATCACATATTGCTTAAAGGTGAAGTGTGTAATTTTTTCGGTGTTAAGCACTTTGACTTGTTCAGAAAAGTTTGTTGTTGATTTTGGGTCTGAAGAGGTTGACAGCTTTGCAAGAAATCCCTTTAAAAGTTCATACTCTCATAAACAGGCCCCTGTGGCACAATCTGTTTTAGAGAACAAAAACACACACAGTTTTGCAAGTTTCCTCTGATGCAAACATCTTGTGACCGCTCTAATAGATCCCCCCATGTGTGCAGCTCACACAACCATCTGTTATGTGCCATCAACGCGGCACGAGTATCCGTCAGGTATTAACAGAGAAACTACACGATGGGGTCTTGTAAGATCTTCATGAAAGTCATCTCATCCAGTACATGTTGACAGGCTGGTTTGCAGGAAGTTTCACAGTAACTCTATAAATTGTTTGGCTTTGAGGTCATTGGTGCTGGATTAATCTGAACTGATCAAAGCAAACGGGATTCACAGTGGAGGAAACCCGTCTGGAGATTATCCGCTCCCTTCCGTCTCTCCTCAAACTCTGTCTTTGGCTCGCTCACTCGCTCTTCTGTTCGTCCGAGTGTACGGTCTGGTTCCTGCCATCGCTTTCAGCCAAGGGGATGACCGTCTGTACTCGTGTCACCAATGTTTATCAGCAAAGCTTGTTCACTTAACAAGAGCGGGCAGATACTGAATGAGATTATGCCCAAATCCCATCTGCTGCTGACAACACGGGCACAACATGCCACCCACAAACAGTCTTATGTACTTTTATAGACTTCAACTTGTCTTTTTTGCATTTATTATAATGCAACTGTACTACAAATATGTCACTTTGATTATCCAGGGCTTGATGCTTACTTTTTCCCCCCAAGTAACACAGGAGTACATTACAAAACTTTAGGGACGCAATGAAAATGTATCAAATTTAATTTAATAGTATACAAAAACTACATTAGATTTTTAAATATTCCTGCTTCAACCATACTATATATATATATATATATATAAAAGAGCATATGTTTGAAATAAATGCCAGATACTGTTTATTGTGTAACCAAAATAGGAAAAATAAGCAGGAAAAAAAATGCATAATTTGCATAATAACTTTTAATTATGAACAAGTCGAGATACAGGACTCTTTCAAAAAGTCGAGGAAGATAAAACACACTCTTACACCCATCTACAATGAATTACACACCATAAAGTAAACACTGTTATAATTCAAAAGTGGATCATAAGCAATCTGTTGGCTTAAATGAGCTCTGAAACGGCATGCAACAACGCTACTTTGACTTTTGAATTTTAATAATAACATTAGGCTTTATTGTGATTCCTGTTTTTCTATCTCCAATTTTAAAGGGATAATTCTGTCATTTACTCATCCTCAAGTTTTTCCAAACCTGTAAGAGTTTCTTTCTTCTGTTGAACACAAAAGAAGATATTTTGAAGAATGTTGGAAACCAAACAGTTTGTGGTTCTCTCTTAACATTTAAGATCATAGGGAAGTTGTGGCCTAATGGTTAGAGAGTCGGACTCGTAACCCAAAGGTTGCGGGTTCGAGTCTCGTACCGGCAGGGATTGTAGGTGGGGGGAGTGAATGTATAGCGCTCTCTCCCACCTTCAATACCACGACTGAGGTGCCCTTGAGCAAGGCACCGAACCCCCAACTGCTCCCCGGGTGCCGCAGCATAAAATGGCTGCCCACTGCTCCGGGGTTGTGTTCACGGTGTGTGTGTGTGTTCACTGCTGTGTGTGTGCACTTTGGATGGGATAAATGCAGAGCACTAATTCTGAGTATGGGTCACCATACTTGGCCACATGTCACGTCAAAGACGTCAAAGATTATCTCTGGGAACTAAAATACTGACTATAACAGACATTTGGGATTACTTAGTACCTCGAATGACCTTTATATGAACGCCCACGTACTCATTTTTGGGACGTCCCCGCTCTGAAATTTTCTGCCCACAATGAATACAGAACCTGCCCGCGTACGCACACAGCGCTTCACACCGCTCATTTCAAGTAGGATTAGACTCACTGACACACCTTTCAAGTCCATTAGGCAGGGAAGCATTTCCCTGGCAATGTTTTTATTGACACTTTGCAGCCCCTTTAAACATATGTGAGTCATTAATTTTGCCCTGCTTGTTGTGTAGCAGGTATAATATGCCTGTGATTAGTGGGTTTGTATTACATCTCAGCAACGGTTTCACTTGATGCCTTAATGAAGACCTGTATTTCAGCATGGCTCACTAATGTTGGATTGAGTGTGTGCTGTATGGCCTTTGGAAGAAATGCTTGTTTTTGAAATTGAGAAGTACTGCAGTACATTGATTTATGCTATTGTTTTTGTTTGTGTAAAATCTTCACACTTATTTAGAAACATAATGCATTCAGAGTGGTTTCCAACTGTTTTTAACCCATGAAGATGTAGTCATCTACACATATTTTCCACTAGTGCAATTATTGCCTTCTACAGGGACAAATTAGAGTATTTAAGAGAGTAAAGCTGTAATGGCAGGCTAAATGAATGTCACACTAGTGAACCATCACCAACTAAAAATAATGTTAAATTGTTTTCCTCCTTGGGACTGTCCTGATTGAGTTAAACTGTCAGACCACAGCATGGACAAGTGAAACATAAGAAGCAGCAAGGTTGGCTAATTTGACTGCAATTTAAAGTGTTGTGGCAGCAGATTTCGTATTAATATTCTATTAGTAAGGTTTATCATTATGCAAAGTAGGAATTAGCCTATATCCTAAGTTTGACTGTAGTATACTACTCATACTATTTCTGGGGTGTGCGGAATGCAATTTTTTTGTATGCAAAGAATATCCACATTTTCCTAATCGTGCGTGATGCATGAGATACTGTATCCGACAATGCAGTACATTCGACTTTCCATCTCGTTTTTCACTATTTTTTTAAATTACATTGTTACATAAAATTCAAATAACTGGACTATACTTAAATGTGCAACATGAGGTCACGTTATAGTGTGTTTATAACATTTGTTACATACAGCACACTGTTTCACATACTATTTTTTAAATAGTTGCTAGTATATAGTATATACTACACAGTATGCAGTATTCAGTAAGCAGCATGACATTCTAAACAGAGCCACAGACATGTTTTATGTCCCATTTTTTGACTTGTCCTCTAATGCAATTTGTTCCACTGATTATCCAGTGCTTTCATATTGATAAAGTAGATCATTTAGCTAAATCAAATAGATTTCCAAATGACAATTTTTTTTGTGTAAAAGTGCAGTTTACTAAATTATAAATGACTGCGTTCAGTACTTTATGTATTGAAGTGTGAAAGGTGTATTTTTGTGTTATTTGCACCCTGTAAGGTGTGCATATGTGTGTATAGTGCATAACTGTTAGTGTTGCTTCCATGCTTGTGAATCAATTCTTGTATTGTGAGGCCCCTCCTATTTCAGTGTATCTCTTTTAGAATACTTAATGCCAAAAATAGAGGAAGATTCCTTCCCTACTTTAGCTTTTAGCGTTCATTACTGCGATTATCTACAATCTTCCACTCGTCATATTCTCCGTGCTCTAACACTCGTAAGCATAAAGCTCAGACACAAGCACTGCCCATTATTTTAGGATCAACCTAATATATAAATAGTAAGTTTATAAGTAGTGACCAGGTTTTCCGTCCGGTCTGAATATAGCCCTTTATTTAGCCTAGCGGCTCAGAGCTTTAGCATTCATAGAGAGTCCTGCTGACAAATAGTGCAGCAATTTAAGTCTATTACGTTAGCCATATTAATCTATATCAGGGGTGGCGAACTCCGGTCCTGGAGAGCCGCAGCCCTGCAGAGTTCAGCTCCAACCCTAATTAAAACTCACCTGCCTGTAGCTTTCTAGTAACCCTTCAGACCTTGATTATCTTGTTCAGGTGTGTTTGATTAGGGTTGAAGCAAAACTCTGCAGGGCTGCGGCTCTCCAGGACCGACGTTCGCCACCCCTGATCTATATCAACGTCAACCTTAAGTTCTTTCACAAGCGTCAAGTTGTTTCCTTGATCGCTATCTCTACTAAGCCAGGACTGGCCTTCAACGAGATTGGAGCTATGGGATAGTCATCATTTGGAACTGCTTGCGGGGGAACAGACGGTCTGCGTGGAGGATAGTGGTGAGGCTTAGTGTGAAGTATATTGGAAAGGGCACTGGAAGTGAACTAGGCTAAATAAAAAAGACTGTTTTGGAACAGCCTGTTCATTATCTGCTAGGCCTTTAACTAAGCCCTGTGCTGATTCTGAATGCATCCTTACAAGAGATTGCAGTAGAAAAGGGGGATTAGAGTAGTCTCAGCCTCACAGACCTCTCATAGTTTGCTTACTGATATTCTATTGCGCAAAACACAGGACAGTACTTGTGAGCAAGCTTACAGGAGTCAGGTGTCCACCAGGAAACCAAACAATGTTTAAAAGGTACCAAGTTGATATTATTATGAACAAGAACTAATCATTTAATGTTAAAAGTTGAACATGTTTTATGTAATTGTGATGATTACATCATTTTGATTTGTATGCAGGGTTTTTATTATTAAATTAAAGCAAAAAAAAAATTTTACTTAACCCTAAAATTTCTTTTTCATTCAGCAAGTTTCTAAAACAAAATTTCATTCTCATTTAGTACCTTGAAGTACTAAAATAACTAAAACTAACACTGAAATAAAAAATGAATAATAAAAAACTATATAGACATATTAAAAAAACAACTAAACCTAATAAAAATGATCAAAACTTTAACAAAAAAAGAAAAAAACATTCAAAATGTCAATAAAATAATAACAATAATATAATAGTATATTAGTGATACTAAAATAACACTGATGGTTTGACAACTGAAAGATTTTTTAAATATTATTTTTTCATAATGTGCATTTCAATTATGATGCCTAAGCACACTTCAGCATTAAACATTTGATTTTAGTTTTTATTGTTTTGTTTTAAATGTATGTAGAAAAAACAAATTCTATACTATTTTTTCAAAAATCTAAATAAAATGCTAAAAAATTACAATCAGCTGTTTGAAATGCTGAAAAAAGCTTAAATTATGTATTCCCAGCATTCTCAGCTGCCGTCACTTTCCCTCTTTTTTGTTCTGTCATATCTGATCTTAGTTCTCCCTGCTCTTTGATAAGACTCTAGCCCAGCGCAGGATCCCCGCTGTGAGCGCGGCCTGATCCACGTGGAAACCCAGAGAACAGGGCAGAACATGCGACAGGCCTCCTCTTTATCATCACAGTAACTTTGCAGCAATGTCATCTCTAGCAAAGCAGCTTCACCATTACAAAGCCATTTAAATCCACAGTTCAACATTATACAAAAGCAAATATAGATTTTGAACTGTAATGTGTATTCACTACTTAACGTGGCATTAGATGCAACTTAGGGATGACAAACGTGTATGAAGTGAAGCTAAAATTGGTTGATGGGTCTAGTAATGCATCTGACTACTTAGTGAAAAGTCAAGTAAAATTTATGCCGCAAAACCATTTATGAACATTAGAAACTTCATTGATTTATGCGAATTTTGTGGTACTCTAAGCAAATGGCTGAGTGGCTAATGTGTGAGCTTGAGTGCCAGGAATGGTTTAGTGGCAGGTGCTGAGGTCTTCGGTTGCCATAGTTCTTGTTCGTCAACCCCAATACCTTCCCACAAGGAAACGCAGCTGGAGTTTAGCAGTGGTCTGCAACATTTTGTAAACGTTTCCTTATACGATGAGCATGCAAGCTGCAGCAGCGGTCGTCACCCAATTCAGTCAGAACACAAGCTGACCTGCTGAGCGAGAGGGATGTTAGCATGGTCTCAGGGGGAGACAGACCCCAGATATCTGAAAACTCATTCATTACCTCAGTGTTAAATGCCAGTTGGTCTACACACTGTAGAACTTGCCACCATTAAATCATGTTGTAGCTCCTTGCATAAACTAACCAAAACTGCAAACAATCCTACTCGTAATCAATAGCTTTGTTTTGAATCGAGATTTCTTTACTTGTCCTCATAATCTTTCATCAAAATATATGACTCCATTCTGGTATGCAATGACGAATTTTCACAATTAGTCCATTCTCAATCAATAAAATCAACTATTGCCCTATTATAGGTTGTGGGTGCCATTTCATGGTAACTTTAAAACAAGTTGGAATATGCGAATATGCATAATATCTTGTGCAATCTGTTTCTCGTGTTAATGTGTCTTGTTTTAAAGATATTTAGGTATTTATGAAAAACAAGGTAATTTATTAAATATCAAAATATTGTTTTCATGACATCGGATGGCTATTTTCCACAGGTTGGTATGATTCTTTAGGGTCTTCATGAAATGTCTGCAAAATACTTTGGTTAAAATTCCTCAATGGTCGTGTAAAACAATATTTTTACCTAATTACCTTTAATATCCATGCCAAAAACAGCTAAGTATGTCATCATACTGCTCAGAAAATCAAAACGGCTTGATAATTGAGACCGTTTAGGTTTTTTGGGAATTAAAAAAAAAGGAGTAAATTGATTTTTATCATTGTAGGGTGGTTGTGTATTTATATACAAACATCATGTAAAAGTAAATTTTGCATCCGATGTCCCCTTTAACTTCGAATAGTTTTTATAATTGAAAAACTAACAAACATTAAGCATAATTTCCATGCACAATATTTCTCACCGTATGCTGTATCTTTTTCATCAAAATAACTCACTTGGTTTGATATCGTTGTTATTTAACACAATGACAGTTTGCACATTTTTAAATGTGACTTAAGTGTCCAAATACTTTTTAGTATACATATGAATGTCCTCAGTATCCTAGTAGGAAACACTCTAGAATAATTTCTAACTGGAGGTTCATGTTCACAGAACTGATGAATAATAGTCTAATAATTATTGTAGACAGTTAATAATTAATGACAGAGTTAGAAATTCTTAACTTACTGAGTATGAAATCTCCAGCTAGGAATAGCAAATGTCAGCTAAAGACTCGTTTGAAACTGATATTGTATGTGAATGTTTGTTTTATTTGTCTTCTGAAAAATGTTCTAGCAACACCCAGTCCATCTCTGGAGTTTGCCTCAGTCCTTTCGAAGGTTTATTTTTCATTAAGCTTCTCTTTCCACATCACATCTTTCTCCCTCCCACTCTCTTTCTTTCTCTCTCTGGCCATGTTTCATGAGAGACCTACTTTGAAAAAGTTCCATTAAAGGTTGTCCCCTTAGAAGGGATCTAAATAAAGTAGCTTTTAATGTAAGAGTCTTGTATGTGCGTGTCCCATTTGTGCAGCCGGAACCGCAGCAGGTTGTTGTCCTTGAGTTGTGCATGTCTTAATGTTGGTCTTGGACTGCAGTGAGGTCAAATATAAAGCGCTCTTTCACCACTCTCTTATACTCCCTCTCTTGCAATCTCAGCGATGATACCAATTCTGTCTGTGCGGCATGAGTTAAAAGCCAAAGTTTAACACTTGCCTATTGGAGGTTGCTTTAATCCGGAATCCAAAATTTGAACAATATTAAGTGTGATAAATATATAATGATTTAGAGAAAATATGTGCATTGGCATCGCAGCTGCTTGGCTCAAACCACCGATAATGACAAGGCTGATCCATCCTAATGATATCCCAGCATGCTCTCTGTGCGATTAGAAGCCAAAGTTTAACACTTGCCTATAGACGGTTGCTTTAATCCGGAATCCAAAATGTTAACAATATTAAGTGTGATTAATATATAATGATTTAGAGAAAATGTGTGCATTGGCATTGCTGCTGCTCATCTCAAAACACTTCTAATTGCATTCTGTGCAATTAGAAGCCAAAGTTTTATACTTGCCTATAGGTGGTTGTTTTAATCCGTAATACAGATTTGAACAATATTAAGACTGATTAATAAACATAGAGAATTTGGGCATTGCAGTTGCTTGGCTCAAACCGTCGACAGTATCATGTTTGATCCATCTCCACAGTATCCCAGCATGCTCCCTGTTTGATTTCTCTAGGGTATCTCAGGCTGGTTCACTCTCTCTCTCATAAAGGGGTGTAACGTGCGCCCAGACAGGCTATTACGCTGACTGATTTCCTTCTTTGTCTCTATTGCTCACGTTCATCAGATAAAGCTTCTATCTCTCTGCCATGCCATGAAATATGAGACATGAAGAGGATAACTTGAGGTACAGTCAGGCATTGCTCTTTCATTCATACATGCATAAGCTCTGTCCCAAAACCTAGTGAGCTGCCTACTTAGGCGCCATAGGCATGAAAGTTCAACCAAAAAAATAGACCGCAACATTATGCTGCCTTAAAAGATACCCCGTTTTGGTGAAATTCTAAAGCAGCATTGCATGAATCCTTTGCACAAAATTCAATCCAAAGATGCTGATTATAAATCTAAAAATCCAGGCAATAATTGATTATTTTATCCAATAATTATGTGCACTCACTGTGTGTTTATGCTTAGTAGAGTATTGAATCATTAGCACAGCAACATGCTAACATCAATTCTGATAACTATAGTAGCGTCCAAACTAACGCACATTACATTGTTTATTATAAGTGAAATGCTCTTTAAAGTTGCATGGATTGTGATTGGCAGTCAATGTTTTTAGTGTTGAAAAAAAATTTTTGTAAGTGACTTTAAAGCTCCCCCGTTTCATTTTTGTTTTAGTTATGGTGTGGACTTTGTAGTTAGCATTATTGTCTTTGTGTGAACAGGCCTTTATACTCTGTGGTTCTTTCTGATCTGCAGAGCAACTGTTCTCCTTCATAGCACAGCCTGCAGGCGTCGGCCCACTGCAGGAGGGGGGGAATGGGGGGTCTTTTTCCTGTTTGTGGCTGTTACTGTACAAGTTTAGCCCCCTTTCCCATAACGCTATCTTTAATTGAGGTCTGTTTAATTGAAAGCTCTTTGTTGTAGTTTATGGAACAGAACGTTCAAGCGCAGCCCCTCCTTTGATGAGCAAGCTCTCGTGTGGAGTCGTTTCTGTAAATCAAGTGTGTACGTCAATGGACCAATCAGTGCATGTGTGTGTTTAAACGATCAGTAGTGATTGACTGAACAGTTGTTAGTTATTTCTACCGGATTTGAACCTAAAAATGATTTTCATCACTGTAACTTAATGTAATGAGGTTGCATCTAGGCTTATTAAAAATATAATAAAAATTATATGATTTATATATAATTTATATACTTATGTAATTTATATATATATATTAAAAATATAATAAAAATTTATAAAAACAATATGAGATTTTTATATATAATTTATACACGTCATTTATATATAATTGTATAAAACTTATTTTTTAAAATGTTTAAGGTTATATTCACCTCAATTTTCTGTTAGTTGAAGCAGGTTGTTTTTATTAAGAGGAAACAGAAGCCAGCCAAAGTTCACTCACTCGAATCCTGCGCATACAATACCCTGAATATGTATGATTATTTAAATGAGTTCCTAATTTACTGACAAAGCTTTGATAATACTTGCTAGTATAATCCTGTGCATGCTCTGCGGATGCTTTATTGCTACTGTTAACACATGTCTGGCCTTTCTTTGACTCCTCTTTGAATGTGTTTGTGTGTGTGTGTCAGAGGAAAAGAAAAAGGGTGATGTTTTGTATGTTTCAGCTCAAAGGGACGGTTCACCCAAAATTATTTACTCACATTTGTTCCAAATCTGTGGAATACAAAAGGAAAAGGAGATGCTTTGAAGAAATTTCATGCTGCTCTTTTCTATACAACAAATGCATATGGTAACTAGTGTATTGAAAAAATAATTTGAAACCATATGATAGCTTTGTATCCAGAATTTAAGACATTCACTTAAAATTTAATTTATGCTTCTGCATATTCAAGACACACACGCGTTTAGTTATGATATACACAGAAACTAATGGTGTTTGGTGTCAGTGATTGGAAATCTGGTGCAGTGCATCATTTTACATCCAGTTTAATGTGAACATTTTGGCTTCAGAAGACTTAATATTAATAGTTCAGTTTAATGGTCCTTTATGGTGCTTTTTTGTCCTTTTTGGACCTTAAAAGCAATTGGTCAGTATAATCTTAAAGGGATAGTTCACCCAAAAATCATTTATAGAGGTCGACCGATAGTGGATTTTGCCGATACCGATAGCTAGGTTGGACCACACTGGCCGATACTGATTAATTAACCGATAGTTTTTAAAATGGATACTGAACAAAAACTAAAATAGTGCTTTATTAAAAAAACAGTACTGAACCATACTAGTAAACTATCGGCATGGATTTTTGCCGATAACCAATAGTTCCAGCAATTAACTATCGGTGCCGATTAATTGGCAAAGCCGATACATCGGTCGACCTCTAATCATTTACTCATCCTCAAGTTGTTTCAAACCTGTATGAGTTTCTCTTTTTGGCTAAACACAAAAGAAGATATTTTAAAGAATGTTTGTAAGTAGCAGTACCAAACAGTTGCCGGTAGCCATTGACTTCCTTAATAGAAGAAAAAATACTATGGAAGTCAATGACTACCGGCAACTGTTTAGTTACTCAGATTCTTCAAAATATCTTCTTTTGTGTTCAACAGAAATTCATACAGATTTGTAACTACATGAAGGGGAGAAAATGACACTTTTTTTGGACTAACTATTCCTTTAAACCATACAGACAGTAGTGAATCTGAGTGAGTTTGTGTTGCACGCTCACTGATTTTCTGCCCTATGAGACGACAGCATTGGGTTCAGCTTAGGAGGCCCGTGTGTTTGTGTGCGCGTGTGCAAGTGTGTGTGATTCCTGCT
>NW_015549605.1:2265891-2268782 GCF_001515605.1 Sinocyclocheilus anshuiensis | reverse complement strand
GCTGTGCATCACCTCCTCCCCTGTATTTCCTGGTTAGGTATCAGATCATTATTATCAGATCAGTGGGAACAATAGGACAGAACAGGATAATGTGTGTGTGTGTGTGTGTGTGTGTGTGTGTGTGTGTGTGTGTGTGTGTGTCGAGTTTTATGTGCTTAAGGGATTGTCTGCTCCCTTGACACAGACAAAGCAAATTTATCTTGTGAAAAAAGGATAGAAAGAGAATCAAGTAAGTATCCTCTCTAGTTCGTTAGCGGCAGAAACAGGAGGCTAGATTGGGCGGCTTGTGCGTGTCTCGGGCTCAAAGCAGTATCAGATCCGACTCTGCCTGTGATGTGATTTGATCACATATCTTAGAGTTACTATGGAGCTTCATCTGTGTTCCCCCACAGTGCCCTTGCATGTCTGTCTCTCTCTTGCTGTTTGCAGGTGCAGCTACAGAGAGAATATGCAGGCTTCCTGTGGTTTGTACCGGTGTTCGCTGTTACTCCATTCACAGTGCAAAAACACAAATAAACGCACACACATACAATCCGCCGAATAAATGTTGCTCAATGAAAAATCACATTTTTATTTTGGAGCGAGAGGTTTTGATAACAGATGTTTGATAATAGGGGCTTTTAGGAAGAGGGTGAGATCTCAGCTGTGTTATTCTATGAGAGATTTGTGTGTTTTGAGGGCACAGGGTGCTGGGTTTCTGCAGATGAGTGTAATTAGTGTTGCTTCATCAAATGCGGTGACCCAAAACTGATCCTTTTAATTCCTCTCACATGTTTGTGGCCCTGCCCACAGGTCACATTCTGTCATCTTTCACTTTACTGCTAAAAGAAAATGAAAAGAAATGGTTTCACTGGCGTGGGCTTTTAACCTTCGGACTTGGGTAAACAGCAAAGACAAACATGGTTTGATATTTTGTGAAGAAAATGTGCCACTTGCCTGCATGTGGGTGGTTGCTAAGGAGTTGAGAGTGGTCGGGCGGTTGCTAGGGTGTTTTTTAACATTATTCTGAACATTTTGGTCTCTAGATAGCTCAGGCCCTTCCTTCATTGTAAGTCAATTTAGATTTCTTGCCCATTTTATCGTCTGCCAAGCAAAAATTGTACATTTGATAATTTAGAGAAGCAATAGCACATTTTTTTTAAATACCATGGAGTTTTTCAAACTTTTTGAAGGCAAGGACCCCTAAATATGAACCCATTCGTAAATAAAGTACTTTATATAATAATTATTTTATTATATTACATAAATATTATAAAAATAGTATAGATAAATATAAATTATATTTTATAGTTTAAACAATAAAGCCCTAAAAAATACGTTTCTTCTTTTCTCTATGGTATATGGTATGAAAATGGTAGTGACACATGTAAATCCATGTTAAATCACAGACTACTGTGGTATTACTATCTGATCAAATCAGAGTACCATGATACAGTACTATTTTAGTTTTTTTTCTAGTAATTTAATACAGTTTGTACACACTTGTCTTCCATTTTCCATAGTTCTGTTAGTACTGCATAGAGTAAGAACAGATAGTCATTTAAAATAAGAACTCGCATGGCGTTAATTTTAGAGAATGAACAAGAGGCAGTAGGGAAGAGAAAAGTGGGATTTTGCAGTGATGAATTGGAGGGAGCGTGCAGTCAGAATGAGAAGATAATAAGCCATGTAATTACCCATGGTCCTTTGGGCCTGCCCTGGATAATATCTCAGAGAGAGTGCGAAAGCAATGCCAGAGCGAGTGTTCTTTTACTGTGAATGTTCTTGTGCTATTTTGTGCAGCTCTAGCTCCATCCCTCATCCCTCATGTGCCCCGAGTGTCCTCTCGTCTTCCTGACCCTCACAGATCTGTCTGTTTCACGTCTGTCTGTTCTCTAGACTTGCTGTCAATAGGCTGATCATCACTTTCGTAACCATGGTAACTGCAAATGGATTCTCCAAAATGACTGTAGTTAAGGGAGTATGACACCTTGGTTCCAGTAATTACCCATGATCCTCTCTTGCATTACAAAAAACTTCAATTAACAGGTGGGTATAGAGTGCGATTGTGTTTGATGAAATTTCAGTGATTTATAGAACAACCCTCCAAACTTTCATCTAGCTCTGTGTGTGTGTGTAACCTCCATGACTCAGGGATTTTTACTGAAATTACAGGCTTCTGCAACCCACTGGTCGTCATATGAGTCACGACCTTAGGGAGACGCAGACACAAACACACACACATCTCTGATCACACCTCGTCAATCGCACCCACTCGCTTGTATTTGTGCCAACGGCCGTAGATGAGTGTCAGTATGAATCACACACCATTATAAACTTTTTCACTGTTAGTGTGCGCAACAATGAAAACTTATTTGAAGCATGGGGACGGGGCTGATCGATACACATGCGCACACACAAACTCATTTCTCAAACCTACAGGGCTGCCTACCTAGACAGCACTTTTAAGGCATCATAGATGCACTCCTGAAGTGAAGTCTGCTTCAGACGTTAAAATATCTTTAAGATACCTTGTTTTGCCCATGGCGTAACAAGATAAAGAGATAAATGCTATCTTTTCTATGTAAATCTCAGATTTGATCTGAATCAGCAACAAGGAACAAGCAACAGGACCTTTTTAGATTTGTCATTGGACTGGGCATCTCCGCCCACAGTGAAATCTCATTGGTCCTGTCCTGCTTCTTTTGACTGTGTATTAGACATTAAATATCAGATATTTCCTTTGGACAGAAGGTAATCCCAGAATCTACTGTATAGTGCACCAAGATGGCTGACAAATTGAGAGAAATGTTGCTATAAATTAGGCCCCTTTATATGTATATACAGTGGGTACGGAAAGTATTCAGACCCCCTTAAATTTTTCACTCTTTGTTATATTGCAGCCATTTGCT
>NW_015549605.1:2256740-2265672 GCF_001515605.1 Sinocyclocheilus anshuiensis | reverse complement strand
TATATATATATATATATATATATACATATATATATATTACATTACAATTGTAAAATTACAATACTAATATTTATGTCTCTTAAATTCTTTATTTTCACATGTCAGAACATCAAAACATCAAACATTTACTTTGTAAAAGAACAGTGTTGTGCATACATGCATTTAAGTCACATCGCAATTTCAGTTTTATTCTGATTAATTGTGCAGCCATAAGCATAATGTTATGAAAGATTTCTATTTCAAATGAGTGTTATTCTTTTGAACTTTTTATTCATCAAAGATACCTGAAAAAATGTATCACAGTTTCCACAAAAATATTAAGCAGCAGCTATTTAAGATTGATAATAATTATAAGAAATATTTCTTAAATCACCAAAACAGCGTCATATTTTTAAAATGTAATAATATTTTACTATATTACTGTTTTTTAATCAAATAAATGCAACCTTGGTGTGCATAAGTGACATTCAGAAACATTTAAAAAATCTTAACTTTTAAATGGTATATTTATTTCCAAACTAGTTAAAATAGTCCAATAAAATTACAGAATTGACTGTTGTTGTTCAACATTTACATGTATGCTATGCATTTTCAATTTTCTTTGTCTATTGCATATTTAGCTAGGCGACATGCTAACGTCAGACTTTTGGAATCAACTATGATTGTGTCACTCGTAATGTTTGAATATCATTATTTTGTGTGGTGTGGAGTTGCTGTAGAGTGCATGTTTCAGCTCAGTTTGATGTGGTAACAACCATAAAACTGGTTTTATTGAAGTCAAGACTAGTAGTTAATCTGACAAATTTGGTTACACCAGCAAAAGACACTCTTAAGGGTTAGACTGAGTAGAAATAAATCCTTTAGATGCTTACCACAGTTTTAGGATGCTGCCTAAGAAGGCAGCTTCTTATGTAAGCCGTAACCAGCATGGCAGTGCACTAGGTTTGGGATCAGAGCTCCAGTCTCATATTTCTATGCATTGAAAAAGTTACACTACTATTACATTTTAAATAGGGTAACTTGTAATCTGTAACCTATTACATTTCCAAAGTAACCTTCCCAACACTGTCTATGCACTCACTGTGATTAAATCAAGAAATGATATGCTATAGTTTCTCGGGGAGCATGAAATACAGTATGCAGAAAGGCTTTCTCATTAAACACTGTATGGCTCGTTCTCTTTAGCTATGAACAGATGGATGTCAATTCCCCTGCCATTACTAAAGGAAGAGTGATACATTATTTCGGACAGTTAGATCAATAAAGCATCTCACAGCTACAGCTGCACGGTTTCCTAGCAACAAGCGTGCAGGGTGCTTTGATCTGATCCGAACATTCCAAATGTTTTTTGAAACATTCCAAAAACATTTTTCTGTAGATATCAGAACAACTAATTAATGTCAACTACAGATACATGTTCACGAATGTCTAAATGTGAACGGATCAGTGGTTGAATTGTCGCACACATACATCAAAGCTGTTGACGCTTCCAACAGATCATTTCTTTTTGCAGTGCAGACTATTGATCGCTGCAGGCAAAGAAACCAATTGCAACGATTAATTGTCGGAAGTTAATAAATTATGGGTTCAGTGTGCCTTTGTGTGTGTGTGTTAGTTTCGGGGTTTGGTTGATGAATTGTTGGGTTAGACAACTTAAAGGAATAGTTCACCCAATAATTAAACTTAGCTGAAAATTTACTCACCCTCAGGCTATCCAAGATTTAGAGGAGTTTGTTTCTTCATTGGAATAGATTTAAATTTAGCATTGTATCACTTGCTCACCAATGGATCCTCTGCAGTGAATGGGTGCCATGAGAATGAGAGTCCAAAGAGCTGATAAAAAGTAGTCCAGTCAATCAAATAACATCTTGTGAAGCAAAATGCTGCATGTTTGTAAGGAACAAATCCATCATGACATTTTTTACTTAAAACTGTTGCTTAAAATAAGAGTCCTCTATCTATAATATTGCTTTATCCAGTGAAAGTCATGTTGTCTGAATCAGGAGAGAAATATGCACAGATCAAGCACTGTTCACAAGCAAAAACAGTTCTAAACACCTATGTCAGTGAATGTTGATGTAGGCTGTAATTGCTGCCGTGGCAACAACACTATTGAATTTATGATGGGTGTGCATGTGTGTCTTTGGGCTGATGTAAACGTTAATCTAATCTTCTAGCTTGTGTATGTGTGCTTGTACACATTCGCATGATCATTGACTCTAAATCTTCACAGCTCCTGCGTCAGCATAACCTCTGTGCAGAAGGACTCTGATTAAACTATATATTCAATATTTACTACCTGTCATGTGATTATGCGATCTCAGGCACAGCTACAATATCTAATTTTCTATACAGGAAGTGCATGCATTCCTGGGGGAAATTGAATGTGCACCAATCCATTCACACATGATCTTCTGTCTGGACCCTAATTAGGAAAATGAACCCCTTCATCACCTTGTCACTACAGGCTCAGACACTGAGACTTTCTAGTAATGTATATATTTTTAGTTTATAGTAGTATAGTATACACTTCTTGTAGTGGATGTTTGTGAAAATACATTATTGCAGTAATACATACAGTGGCTAAAATGTATACTACAGAGTACCACGCTACATATAGAAGAGAAATTATGGGTTCTGTTTGTCCTAATGGGTTCATGTTAGTTTCAGGTTTTGCTTGATGAATTGTTGTGTTAGATGACTTAGCTTGTACCCTCAAAACACAGTGTTTTCCTGCAGGATATGTTGTTTTAAATTAGATCTTCCCTGGGTTCATTTGTCTGTTTGGCATAGTGTGAGAATTCGGCACCACACAGTATGTGTAATAGTTTTTACTACATATTCCAACCTAGATTGTAATTGCACAATGGTAGAGGCTGAAATGTTTACTACAGAGTACTACACTACATATAGAAGAGGATAATACTATATTGTAGGGCTGCACGATTAATCGCATGCGATATTTAACGTTTATAAAACATTGAAACAGGTGTATCTAAAACACATTGCATTTTTACCAGATCATGATATACTATATTTGTACTTTTTCTGGAGAAACTCTGAGTGACATTTGACCATTCAAATGCTGGAGTGCTAGTATATATATATATATATTTATATATATATATATATAACAAACATACAATTGATTTGCAAATTTTGAACAAAGCTATTGTTTTGATACCAATTTGTTCAATTTGATGAGCAAAGTTATGTATTGTCTATTGTAAAAAAAAAAAAATTGTATAACATGATTTTGCCATTCAAAGTAATAAACTGTCATTTAATTGATCTTTTCCATAATGTTTAAGTTAAAATCAAAATAAATAAAAATACAACTTTTCTGTCAATCATTTACACTAAGAAAGTAAGCTTTAGAAAATTCTAGGATGGAGATTTGAGTTTTATATTTTTTTATGTAAAATTTATGATAGTAAAATTGTTGATGGGAAAGATAAATGACAGTATTGCTTTTTATTCATTTGAAATGTTTATCTACTTCAAATATTGGCCAAATTAGGCTATAGCAATCATTTTTAAAAAGTGCTTACAAATATATTGTACAATCGCAGTGTATACTACACATTGGCTTTCTCATTTCCTCCTCTCTTAATGAGAAAAACTTGAAGTAAATTGTTTCTGTCAGGTTCAGCTGCTGATCTGTTAATCTGAGTGGGGGTCAGATAGAAAAGAGGAAGTGGTTTGGAGCTGTGCTGAGATTATCTCAGCAAGTGCAGCTAATCTAGTACGAATGTAACTTTTACTTTTAACATGAGAAGCGGAGCATTATTTTTCTGTCTGGTTGTGTGAGACTTTGGAACCACGTCCAAACCAACCCTTGGGCTTATAGTTTGACACACACCCACACATACACACACTCGGGGAGAGAGACGCATACTGTAATCACATTCAGCAGTATTTTCAGGGCGATATGCAGCTGTTGGTTTTATGGAGGCAGTGTATAGAAGTGGCTTTAAAACACTCACAGGATGCTGTGCACAAACAACCTCTGCCTATTTCAAAGTTGTGTATTTGCACCTCTGTTTTAATGGGAAATCGGACAGCTCTAAACAAGAGATTGAGGTTTAGGCAATCAATTGCACTGGATTTCTGCTCTTGCTTTAATTTCCTTTGGCAGTGGGAGTGATTCCTTTAACATCAAACGGAATGGCGATTGGTTGTGGAAAAACGCTTACGAATACTTAAAGCAGAAAATAATTGAAACGAGCCATTGTATCTCCAAAGGTGATTTGCAAAGCAGTTTTTGAATTTGCAAAATAATGTAGTCCTTGGAGAATGAGGACTGTTTTTTATGCCCTCGGTTTCTCATTTCTAAGGCTTTTCATGCTCACTTGAGCAGTTGCTAGTTGATTACATCATCAGTCTCTCCATGTACCCTTCTTAAGAGTGCTGTAACAAAACGGATTTGGACTGAATGGTCAGACAAAGGGAAGTGTTCTACGATGCATGAATAACCAAATTCACCATTCGTTGCAACATTTATTGACATCAGGTTAATGAGTGACTGGGAACGTGCTGAAATGGAAATATTTTGTATTTTGTAAAAAGTAATTATTAGTGGTCGACCGATGTGTTTTTTGACAGCCAATGCCGATGCCGATATCTTGGAAAGCAGGGTGGCCGATGGCCGATATAAAGCAGATATTATTTTATTTATTTTAATTTATATTTAAGAAATTTGAAATAATTTGAAAATGGATTAAAAATAATTGTGTAAAATAAATATACTTTAGAAGACAGAGCATTTTCACAAATAAATAAATATTTAATAAAAATCTAATTAAAAAGGAAGTAAACACTGTAACCAACAGGGCACTCAATATTCTGGGAAGTTTGTGTGCATTGGGAATCATATATTTTTTTTTTTTCAAATAAATCCAAGGTAACAGCCGTCAAAATAAAAGTCCCACCTCGAACACATCGGCCAAACAGAAAAACTTATCGGCCGATGCCGAATATATCGGCCAATATATCGGCCTTAGCGATATATCGGTCAACCACTAGTCATTATTCACCTGTATCTTAAATCGAGATTTTACTGCATATTATGATTATACTACTGAAAATGACACTTGTTAGCACATTTCTACATTGGGTACTTCGAAGAAGCATTTTTAGGATATTGTTGAATTGTTCATTTTTTGTTTATGTTTAGTTTATTCATGTCTGGTTTAATGTAATTACTCTAATATTCAATTATTTTTATGAAGTCAACTGTGCAGAATAGCATAACACTGTCAGTACACACACTGTGCATGCTGTGCACGGTATGTACATTTTTTGTATGCATGCAATATATATGTCCTACTACATTTGAAAAAAAAAATGCAGTATACAAACCACACTGGGTAGAATATTGTATCCCACAATGCAAAACACCCAATTTGACATGTCAAGTGTAATGACATGACATACATTTTTTTAAAATCTCATTATACATTTTGGCTACCAAGACATTAAGACATTTTAAAACAAATTATATTAAAATAAAAAATAACAATCTGGATGACATTTACCAAATGATATATCTGGATGACATTTACCAAATGAAACACACATGTAATGAGATCGTGTGTTGAAAGTGTTTATTGCTTCATTGTGTACTGTTTTTAATAAATAGTATCCGAAAACATTCCGTTAAACAGTAATATTGTGAAATATTATTACAATTTAAACATTTTAAAACTTTTTTCGATTTAAATCTATATTAAAATTTTATTTTATTCCTTTGATAGAAAAGCTGTCTTCAGCATCACACAATCCTTCAGAAATCATTCTAATATGCTGATTTGGTGCTCCAAAAAAATCTTATTATTTTCAATGTTTAAAACACTTGTGCTGCTTAATATTTTTGTGGAAACTGTAATAATTTTTTTTTCAGGATTCTTTGATAAATAAAAAGTTAAAAAGAAAACTCTTATTTGAAATAGAAATCATTATAAATGGCTTTATTGTCACTCTTTTTCAATTTAATGCATCCCTGCTGAATAAAATTATTAATTTCTAATTACCAAAAAAAAACTTACTGACCCCAAACCTTTTCTAGATTCTTCGGAGGACCAATGTCATTGAGACCATTTGGGACCGTGCTCCATATCATTTAAATGAAAGCCCATACAGATGGTTCCCTTTTTCAATTACATATTTCTCAGCTGAGCTTTTCACTTAAGCTTGATGTTTTAACATGATTTTATTTTTCTGATGCATAGTGTAATTAACATTCATTGAGGCCGTGTTAATCGTAACTCAATCCTGTCCTCTTTAAACCAGCTCTCATTGTCTGTCTATTTCTCTCTCCAGTTTAGGCAGTAATAAGTGGATGTTATGTGTATAATTTGTCAACCGTTCCCTAGAGGAGAACGCAGCAGCGCAGAAACCCTTCCAGCGAGGATGTGTGACGTTTGCGCACGCATGAGTCATTGACTGACAATCACAGCGGCTCCGTTCCCTCCCGTATGAGCACTTGTCGATGCATATTGACATACAGTTTCCTCAGCAGCGGCCTAACTCACACATACATACGCAAATAGCACCAGGAAACTCCATAGCATTATTTCCGCACAAATCACAGAGGCAGCGGAGCCTTGCTGACAAAATTCCAGTCATTCGGCACAAGCCGGGCCACTGCCCTCGTTTTAGAAGCACAAGTTGAAGCACATTTACAAACACACAAACTCATTTTTCTTCATCACAAGTGCAGCTGGGGTTTCAATCTGCAGCTGCACTTGTGGATACAGAAATGATATTTCTATGTGTGTCTGTGTGTTTGCTTGTGGTCTTGCTGGTTTGGCTATATCTAGTTTGATTACGATTCGGCGAGCCTGTTGCAACATGCCTGCCATGCGCACAGGCACTAAAAAAAACACACACGCTTGATTACATCTGACAGGAAGAGGCTATCGCATATCATATTTATCTACCTCATGTCATTCTCTCACCTGTGGCCTGAAATTAATGTCATTTATGGAGTGAGTGCGTGTGTGTGTGTGTGTGGACGTGTGGGTGAGTGTGTGTTAGGCTACAGTGGCGATGCATGTTGGCGGCTTCATTCACATTTTCTCTTCAACGTTCATTCATCACGATTTGCTCTCCCGCTACGTGCCATGCTCCCTGTCGTCTCACCCCTCCCTTCCTCCCTGGCTTCCTGTCTCCATCTCTATTTCCGTTTTTCATTTTCATTACATTTGAGATGTGTATTTTCATGACTGTTTCATTTATGGTGCTTTGCAAAGGCACTGCATCACTATTACGACTGTGTTAGGAATTTGAATAAACTCATAATTGATGGTTGACGCTAATATTTAGAGAACAAAGTGGTTTACAGCAGGGTTATATGTATTACATATATATATATATATATTACATATATATATATATATATATATAGTTAACCAAAACTAACACTAAAACCATCAAAAATTATTTTCATTACTTTAAGATAGATTTGAGCTGAAATTAAATGATTGAAAAATATATTTTTATTTAGTTTAACTTGTTGTACTAAAATAACTAAAACTGAAAAAAAAGTATAAAAACTAAATAGACACATAAAAAATAAACAAAAACACAACAAAATTACTAAAACTTTAAATAATATTAAAATGGAAAATATAAAAATAAAAACTAATTCAAAATATTAATAAAAGCTGTAATAGCATCTCAAAGATACTGAAATAACACTGTTTTACAATATAAAATACATGTTTTATGACAGCAAATACAATATACACAAAACTGCTTCATTTAAATGTATTTTATCCAATATTTAATTGAAATTCTCTTGGAGATGTGCATTATTCATTATCAAGCCACAAAAAAAGCTTAAGCTTATGCTTCTTCCTCCTTTTTAGACATGTATAAGTTAATAATTTATTATTATTAATTATGAAATTATGAAATTAAATTATAAATTATAATTAATTAATTATTAATTGTATAAGTTAAAATTGTTTTGTATTGTGTTGTATTGTTTTTGTTTTGTTTATTAGTTTTTATTGTATTTATTTTACATGTTCGAAATAAAGTCTCAAATCAAATAAAAAAACAACATAAAATATAATATAATAATATAATAAAATATAGAAATAAAAACTAATTCAAAATACTAATAATATCTCAGCTAATATACTAAAATAACATCGTCTTACAGTAAAAATAGTGTGATTTATATGACACCAAATAAAATGTACACAAAATTGCTAAATTTAAATACATAAATGTATAAATATAAATAATATATTTACACAATATTTACTCAAAATTCACTGAGAGGTGTGCATTATTCATTATTAAGGTTATACAAACTGACTGTAGGTGAAAATCTTCTGTTAATTGGGCACAAATACTGGTCAATACAATCTTGCAAAATTGACCATATTGGTTTATCAGGACCCCCACCTTTAAGAATCAAACTAGGCCTGACCTGAACCATATTTAGAGACCTAAATATTAAAGTATTGGAGGTGGGTGTTTTTTGACTGCATAGCAGCCATCTGGAACAGCACCCTAGCAACCACCCAGAACTCATCAAATGTACAGCCATTTATTTCACCTCTGTTTTATTGACAGTACAATCACAGTGTGCTGTCCTCCTCCTCATTTGCTCTCTTTTGCTTTGTTCTATCTCTTTCCTTGCTCTGTGAAAGGCAGTACAGAGGTGATAGTTGCTGGGTAGCTTAGAGGAGTTGATTTTGGCTCCGGAGTTGCATGCTTGTTAGCAGTCCAGCCTGAATATGTCTTATGATTCATGTTCATGTTGCACTGAACAGAGCTGAGAAAATATGACAGTCTTAATCAGGGATTAATTCTGCAGAGTATGTGTGTGTGTGCATGTGTGCATGTGTGCGTGTGTGTGTGTGTGTGTGTGTGTGTGTGTGTGTGTGTGTGTGTGTGTGTGTGTGTGTATATACAC
>NW_015549605.1:2248612-2256605 GCF_001515605.1 Sinocyclocheilus anshuiensis | reverse complement strand
GTGTGTGTGCATGTGTGTGTGTGTGTGTGTGTGTGTGTGTGTGTGTGTGTGTGTGTGTGTGTGTGTGTTGTGGATGGCAGTTGCAAACTATTTCTATAGTGTACTCATTTCTGTATATTTAATCCTATCTTAGAGTATTCTTTCTTCAAACACATGCATTCATATAGAAGCGAAAAAGAAAACGCTAAGCACGTCAATCTCACAAAATCACGTCTGGGTCATATTTCATTTCAAAATCAAAAGGCAAAAATGACAGGCACACCGCTACAGTGTAGCACAGAGTACACAGTGCAGAACAAAAAGCGTTGTCCGATCCCAGTCCACAAGAGTAGAAGCACATCCCATATAGCAAATTTCACAAACAATAAAGAAACCGCAACTAAATAAATGAAACATGAAACCTTTTTTTTTTTACAATTTAAAAAAATCATTTTACATATATAGAGAGGGAAAGAGAGAGAATTTATAATATTATTAATACTCTACTTTTGTAACATTTTATAGAAATAGAATTTATAATTCTATAAATGCTAAATCTATATTTAAAAAATATGATAAAATGCTATAAATATCGGTAATATTGTATTATTTTAAATGTAGCTAAATATATATATATATATATATATAGATATAAAACATATCTTGTTCTTAGGGCTGTGCAAAAAATCGAATGTGATTTTCATGCACATCTCGTCAGTAAAGCCGCTCCTGTGATTAGTTGTAAATCTCCAGCACGTGCTTTCAGATGGAGCGGCATTTACTACACAGAGCCGTAGTTCACTGACAAGCTACGCAAAATCGCGCTCAAAATCGGCAATGAATCGCTTGTCAGTGAACTACGGCTCTGTGTAGTAAATGCCGCTCCATGAAAATCGCATTCGATTTTTTGCACAGCCCTACTTGTTCTATAATATCCAATTATAAAATGTTTTCTTATTTTTTGAAATATGTATTAAGATATGTTCTTGATCAACTTTGTAAGATTCACTCATGAACCAACATGATAGAAGATATCAGAAACGGAAAGATGAGCTACATGCACACAAAATGCTGAAGAGTGTGTTTGGTGTATACAGCAGCAGCATAGCAACAGTGTGAGATTGCCTAAGCAAATATTCCCTAATTCTTTGCTCAGTGTTTTAAAAGCTTTTACCTGTGCTAGTCCGTTGTCATCAGTGTTCCTGGTAGTCCACCACCTCTCCACACACACACACACACACACACACACATTGCGAATCATTACTTAATTCAGCTGAACTCTGAGATCTGATGGACATATTTTAGTTTAAATGAAAATGTAAAGGTCAGTAACCTTATACTGATCTCATTCTCAGTAAGCACAGTATTCAAGCTCCAGGTGTGTTAGCCATGTGAGCTCTATCAGAGACTGTATAAGGGAAGAAGATGGACCACTCATAGATTAATGAATGAGAGAAATTACAGCGGTCAATAAAAATCAGTCCCACCTTTGTTAAAAAGGCAGATCCCCTCGTTAACTTGAGTTTTTTATTATAATGATCAGGTGCAAACAGGTTTGTTTTTTTGAACTGTGGCCATGTTGTAATATTTGTAATATATTTTTTTAATTATGTTTTTGCATTTTATGCAAATATGGCGTTATTTTAATGACAAATGTCGAGAGCGCATAATTGTAGCGCGAAGGCACATTAATATAATGCGCGAGCGCGAATCTCTCCGCTCGCTCGCGGATTTCTTTTGCTCTCGCACAAAACCAGATGCGAGCGCTCAGATACACGCTGCTCTCGCCCAGAGAGAGTGCGTGCACTTAAAACGTGTCTCTCCTCTCACTCAAACTGTGTCCTGTGCACTCTCAAATCTCTCTGTGCTCATGCGCTATAGATATTAATTATTTTCGCACCTGAATTAAACGTTGTCAAAAGTTATCATTATGCACTTTTAAAAAGTAGTCACAAAACAGATTTTGTGCAGGGCCTTTCCTTGATTTTTTTATTGTTGTATTATTGTTGTATTTTGATCTTTTCTGCAAATGCACATATGCATCTCTTTGTAAAGTAGGCTACTTTGTATACACTGTTTTAAAAGGTGCTATATAATAAAGCTTTAACCAATCAGACCTCCACAACTGACCGATGAAAATACAACGTGAAATGTAATTGGCTGAGTGAACTGAACCTGGAATTCTTTTGACAATCAAAGATGGATCTTAAATTTCTTTCCAGTTTAATAATATTTAGCAATCTTAATGAAATGTAGCCTATAGAAATGGCTAGGAATTGGGTGCTTGGATGATTTGTACATATAACCTCTGTCCAACTGGTTGGTCTCAATTTATCTAAAAACAACATATTATAGCCTATGGCTCTAAAGACTTCATATAAAACATCAATGTTATGTCATAAAATGTCAGATACCTCAACTGAATTTAAAATCATTGCAATAAATTCTCAGTTGGTATGATGGTGTAGTAATGTTATGGCAAATCTGAAAAATTCATTATATTTGGTCTCCAAATCGTAAGTATCGGTTTAGGGAATAGTGCATCTGACCCATATCTAAATAGTTCAGAAGATAGAAATAATGAAGAATAAATCAGAAGATTTAAGATTCAGGTGCGAAAAGAATGAATATCTATAGTGCATGAGCACAGAGAGATTTGAGAGTGCACAGGACACAGTTTGAGTGAGAGGAGAGACACGTTTTAAGTGCACGCACTCTCTCTGGGCAAGAGCAGGGTGTATCTGAGCGCGCGCGTCCGGTTTTTTGCGAGAGCAAAAGAAATCCACGAGCGAGCGGAGAGATTCACGCTTGCACATTATATTAATGTGCTTTCGCGCTACAATAATGCACTCTCGACATTTGTCATTAAAATAACGCCATACATCAACACATTATTAAACTGAACTGAATCAACACTGAACTGACTCAGGCAGAATAATGACATTATTGTCTTCTGGAGAAATTCTTATAGCTAAATTGAACTGGTTTCATAATTAATTTTACACAGTTATTGAACTGAACCAACAATGAACTGACTTATAAAATAATGACACTATAGTTTTTTAGTGTTGCTTTACAGCAACTTGAATTTGTTTCATATTTTCCTGTTTAATGCTGTAATGCTGCTTTGAAACACCTGTAATTCAAAATCTGTATTGTATGAAATGCTAAATTAAGTTGACTTGACTTCACTATGAAAACACTGGGGTCCAGAAGTCTCAGACCAGTGAAAATACTGAAAACTTGGAAAAAAAATCATTTTTTCTGCATTTATCTAAATTTTTATAAAATTACTGTTAAAGTTTTGGATAGTAACCTCATATTTTAAAATACAGTATAGTACATAATGATTACCATATTCATAGTAAAAGATTACCATAGTATTAACATGGTCCAAAAACACGGTAACAATGTTTGACAACACTAATATTTAATTTTTTGACTGTATCAATTGCTTACATTTAGCTGCGTGCATTAACCTGTAGCATCCCACTAACACTGTCAGTATTTCCCAGCTCTTCTATCATAAACCCTCTTTTCTCTCTCTTTTAAAGGGGTGCGTTCTCAGAGGTGGTCCTGGCAGAGGAGAGGTCCACGGGAAAGATGTTCGCTGTGAAGTGCATCCCTAAAAAAGCACTGAAGGGCAAGGAGAGCAGCATCGAGAATGAGATTGCCGTTCTACGCAAGTGAGTTCCATTTCCCGTACCACACCTGTACCCATGGCAACAGCATCACCCCTCTCTTCCACACTCATTCTCTCAGTTTGCCAATTGATAGGAGCTTGTTTGCCTGAGGTTTGACCTCCAGTTACCTTGGTAACTCCGGTGCCCTCGTCCAATTACAGCAGGGAAGCTCCCTCAGATGTTCTCTCTCCGTGAAGCTGCACGCGTGCGAACCATGTCCGTGAGTGTGGACAGAGGCTTTGACTGTGTTTGGAATGGAAAATAAGTGCATGCTTACTGCATACTGAACGCGCAGTATATACTGTTTGCTTCCTATTAGTATTAAAAGATAGTCTGCACAGTGATAAACATGAGTAGAGTTTTATTTGGAATATATCCATTTTTATGTAAAAAAAATAATAAAATTTGATTTCAACCGATTTTAATGCAATCACACACTGCCTTTCAAAGGTTTGGGGTCTGTAAGATTTTTTTTTTAAAGAAATTGGTACTTTTATTCAGCAAGGATGCATTAAATTGATTAATATTTTGATATATTTTTTGGAATAAATCCAATATTATGTAAAAAAAAAAATCTGTAATTTCAACCGATTTTAGTCCAATCACACACTGCCTTTCAAAGGTTTGGCGTCAGCAGGGTTTTTTGTTTATTACAAATTAATACTTTTATTCAGCTAGGATGCATTAAATTGATTTTTTTAAAAGTGACAATAAATACATTTATAATGTTTCTATGCAGAAATCATTAAAAAAAATGTATCACAAAATATTTCCACAAAAATATTAAGCAGCACAACCGTTTTAAACATTGATAATAAGAAGAAATGTTTATTGAGCATCAAATCAGCATATTAGAATGAACTGGAGTAATGATTCTGAAAATTTAGCTTCGCCATCACAAAAATAAATAACGATTTAATATAATATTAAAATAATAAAAAAAAACATTCAAAATTTAAAAGGTAAAAAACTCTTATTTTAAATTGTAATCTTTTCACAATATTATTTTTTTATACATAAATAAGAGAACTTCTTCATAAGAGATTTTCAGCAACAACAAAAAATAAAATAAAAGAATGTAGTGTAATATATATGTAGGAGGTCAAAGACAGGCTGGTTGTGATGTCATTTTTGGTAATCAGTGAGCTCATGAATATTAATTAGCTAGCGTTTACATTGCCAGGCAGTTTTACACTTTTCAGTCCCTTGTCCTAATTGATATTCATGAAGTGTTCCTCGCTGACTTGGCATGGGCACAATATCAGCTTTACCTTTGTGCAGTTATTTAAATTGGCTATATTTACATAAATTAAAAACTAAAGTCCAATTATTTTTTTTAAATATGATTTTATAGTTTTTAATGTTATGTTAAAGTCACTTCAGTTTATCTTGACATGCTTTTTTAAAATGCAGTCCAAAATAATATTTTGATATAAGCTAAATTAGTGCATGGCCCATTAAAAATACACATTACAAATACATTAGAGAGTATGTCCGAGCGTTAGATTCTCTTTATTTCTTAATTTTATCACTTCACAACTGTTAATTTGCCCACTCTAGCTCAAAGAAAGCAAATCAAACCGACCTCTCACATACAAGCAACAAGCTTAACACATTTCTCAGGTATTTTCCCACCGTCGGTGCAAATGAAAGCAGGTGTGTGTGACATATGGTGTGTGATGGGTGTTTCCCCTGAGACTCATCAGGAAAGGCTGCCTCTGATTCTGACATGGGCTTCTGTTGTCACAGCGTTCGTACCCTGGAGATCGGACACACAGTTTTGTCCTTCAAATCTCGGTCTCCCTCATCTCATATCATAGCAACCAAATGATTGACAGCTTGTCTGCCATCTCCTGGGTGATGCCATAGGCATGTAATTAGATGGAGCTAGTGCACACACGAGCCAACGAACGAGAGTGTGTTCGTTTCTTCATTGTCCGTTTGTCTTGCCTGCATATGTGGAAGATAATGAGATGCCCTCATAGGTTAGAGTTTAATCTTCGAGAATCGCTAACGTACACTCCCAGCATGCCTCAGAGTCATGCTGCCTGACTGACTAATGTTATGTTTAAATACTTAAGTCAATTCAATTTATCCAGACATGGGACTCGCTAACCCAGAGGGAAATTTTATTGCTCAAAGGCTGCTCTTTCTTAGCTCACGAGACATCATTGAGTTCTAATCAGGCATGACATGAAGTTTCCAGTCATAAATGTTTTAGTCCGCACCAAAAGTGAAAATGCTGCATAAGGCAATAGTCTCAGTCAGTCAAGAAATATTAGGATTATGGACCAATAAGATTTCAAGGTGGGGGGGCTAGCCAGCACAGCATCACTTGTCATGGGTCAGGACAAAAAATAAGATTTACATGGAAGAGATCGCGGTTATTACTTGTTTTGTTTAAATATTAGCTTTGTCTCAGAAGTTTCTCCTAAAATTTCTTAGCAGATACAAGAACAGAATCAAAAGAGATAATTTTCATGCAATTTTTGACATATAGTAAAAGTATATAACATTGTGAAAAAGTAGTACACTTTAGCATACTTTTATTAAGAGAACTTAAATAATATACTTTAGAATATATTTATGTGCAAACTCAATGTAATGTCTTCAGACACTTAATTGCATGTTAATTGCAATTAAAAGAAAACTGTTAAAAAATTACATTAATTGCAATTAGCTGATTTGAGTAGCACTTACAGTGTATACAGTACATCTTCATATGTAAACCTCCATTTGCTCTCCATTTAATCTCATTTCTGTCTTGGAGAAGCGATTGAGATGTTAAAGGTATAGTTTGTCCAAAAATGACAGGTTTGGAACAAGTGGAGGGTGAGTAAATGATTACAGAATTTTCATTTTTGGGTGAACTTTGCCTTTAGAAATAGATCTCATTTGTGTATTTTCTTTAATGAGAATGAGTCTCACTCCACATCAGATAATGTGAATGCTGAAGTGAATCACTTTCTACTTAAAAGCACCTGGCACAAAAGAAAGCGAGACGCAGCTTTCAGCAGTAAATAGCTAGTCATTCTACCTTTTTTATTGTTAAATTATTTATTTGTATTGGCACTCAGCAGTGTTTTTTGTGAAATAATGGAAAAGAGTGTTTTTTTTTTTGTTCCTCGTTCTGCTTTCACCCCTATTCCTTAGTGCTTTTTCCTCTTGAATCAAAAGAGAAGATGGTTTCAGAGTGAATGAGTCGTGCTACAGCTTCTGCCCACTCACTGCTGAAGGAGAAAGAGAGAGAGAGAAACAGACAGAGGGAAGAAGCAGCAAACGCATGAAAGAGGGATATTAAGCCAGTGAATGGCTTTTTAATCCTCCAGCAGACGGGTTTTCCATAATCAGTTTTGAAAAATCAATATGTCAAAGGGCGAATCGACCTACAGGTTTTGTTCAAGAAGAAAAAACAGAGCATGTCTTTGTTTATTCATTTGTTTCCAAAGCTAACATTTTAATATGCTGCATCAGAGGTGACTCTCAGTTCATTGAATCGCGAATCGATATGAAACCACTCGATGAAACCACTAAATGAATCACTTGCTCTCAGATTTATTCATACCTCAGTAACTCTTTTATATATCAAACAACAATACAAGGAGCATTTCTGACAAAAAACGAACGCCTGCTGGCTGCTCGGAGGCGTTTTACTGCAGTCTTTTATTTTGCATTTCTCTGAACCGAAACCTTTTTCTGTTTTATCCGGGCTCAAGACAGCGGTGAGCACCAATGAAAGAACCGTTTCTGAGATGATTGCCCCTTACCTGTAGGGATCAACCTTTTCTGAATATATGGATGAACAAAGAGAGTTAATTATAGGAAACTGAGGTGGGGGGGAGAAAACAAATGTATTATCTGTACCCGTTGATGTCCATTATGAGCATGTGTGCATGCATGCGTCTTGTTATTGTTCGCTCACTTGCGTCATTGCCTGGCCTGTTATCATGTGCCAGTTGGACTCGCTAATCAGAATTCACTTAAAATGCAACGCTAATGTGTATACACACGGCTGCCGTGACTGTGTTACCATGACGAGAGAAGAGAGAGATGTTAACTGCAGGGAAGGAGAGGAGAAGAAAAACAAAACAAAAAAAATATTGCCAGTTGATATATGAAAGAGATGAAAAAGCCACCTTTTAAAGCAGGCACCTTAACAGCATCCATTAGATGACAACAATTAGACTAGCTGTGCATCTAAATGCTTTAGAATCTTCAAAAGCCATTTAGTCATTTGTTTTGGCATATGACAATATACTGTATATACATACAAATGTAAATTCAATTAAAATGTTATTTACCTTAACCTGAAATGCATGTATATATATATA
>NW_015549605.1:2246993-2248449 GCF_001515605.1 Sinocyclocheilus anshuiensis | reverse complement strand
AGATTTATTTTTAGCAATTTTATCCGTTTTACACAAAATTGTCTCCTTTTATAATAATAATTAATTAATTATTATATTTTAAATGTAATTTTTTTTTGCAATTTATACATTTTTTACTGTTTTACACCATTTGAATACAGTATACATAAATATTCACAAAAAGACCATTTTTATGCCATGTTTCCATTCAGATGAAAAGATAAACATTGTTATACAGTATGTCTCTGATTTGAATACATATCTGTGCATTTAAATTGAGCTTTATGCATTTTGTTTTGCAGAATTAAGCATGAGAACATAGTGGCGTTGGAGGACATCTATGAAAGCTCCAATCACCTCTACCTAATAATGCAGCTGTGAGTATGTGCGACGCTTACACAGTTACCCACAATGCACAATGTGCTCATGTCTTCCTGTTCATTCTGTGGACATTTTAACAAACAAATACCCAGTTATTTGCTTGTGTATGTACAAATATTTGGGGTTGGTAAGATGCTGTGGAAACCATGATACTATTTTTTTCAGGATTCTTTGATGAATACATATTTCATTTATTTGAAACAGAAATCTTTTGAAATATCAAATGTCTTTACTGTCCCTTTTGATGGTGTCTGTGGTCCATGATTTTCAGCCATTTCAGAACTGAGAGAACTATGACTTTAACATATTACCGCCCACATCGTCATCTCCTTATCAGTATTCAGCAACCCAGCGGGGGCGTCGCTAACTCATTTCACATGCGAAGAGGTTAGCCCATCAAAACGGAGGTCATTTACATATTGAAGTCTTAAAAGTACAGTAACGAAAAAGGTTTGGTTCTAAGAGTCAAAGAGAAGGTGGAAAGTGATCATGTAAAACTAAATTACCACAAGAAACCTTGACAGACATTTAAGAACAGCTCTGTTGCTCATCTTTATGTAATCCTCAGACATTTCTGTGCTTAAAAACGCTGTATTTTGTGTTTTTACTCTTTGATTAAACAGCAGTTGACAGTCTGACCTCTTGCTCAAGTATTAAAGTGACTTCTGTACCGTCCTTCACTTCAGCTCTGTTTCGATGAGCTTAATGTTCTGACACATGAATGCACAAAAATTAATCTGTAAAGCGATAAGAAAATAGGATGGCACAGTGGGCCACGACCCAGATCACAGCGAACTGGAAGATGAAGAATGTCGATCTGGACAGAGAGGAAGAGAGAGGGTGGCAGTCTGGTGAGTTGGCTGAGCGCTGCTGTATGCTGACGTAGAAGCATTGCGTAACATCGGTGATGGTTAGCAGAATGTGCATGTCTGTCCAGCACTGCAATCACACACACACACACACACGCACACCTTAATGTAAGGGGAGCATGTAGTGTGTGTATCCTATGCATTTAAAGAGAAAAAATGAGCCCTCTCTCGCTATTAAATAAATATATAGCCTGAAACATGATTTCCTGCATCAGAGCAGTGTGTGT
>NW_015549605.1:2226754-2246972 GCF_001515605.1 Sinocyclocheilus anshuiensis | reverse complement strand
GAAATGCATGTATATATATATATATATATATATATATATATATATATATGCGTAGTGAATGTTAATTTCAATTATAAAAGCATACATGCTAGTGCATGCAAGTTCATAGCTTAAAACTTGGCAGTGTTTATTGTACATTAAATGGGCTTATGTGCACCACTGAAGTATTCATATGCTTATGAACACACACACACACGCACACCTTAATGTAAGGGGAGCATGTAGTGTGTGTATCCTATGCATTTAAAGAGAAAAAATGAGCCCTCTCTCGCTATTAAATAAATATATAGCCTGAAACATGATTTCCTGCATCAGAGCAGTGTGTGTTTTTAGAGCATGTTAAATTTTGTTATTAGCAATGTATGTTAGCCAGTGAAATGGCATTGACAGTTTTCCTTCTATGTGATTTTTTAATTCACCAAGGATGCATCAAAAATGTCAGTAAAGACGCATAATGTTGCAAAAGATTCCCATTTCAAATAAATGCTGTTCTTTTGAGATTTATATTAATCAAAAAAGTATCAGTTTCCACAAAAATACTGCACAAAAGCAGCACAACTTTTTTTAACATTGACAATTAGATATGGTTTTTGAGCAGCAAATCAGCATATTAGACTGATTTCTGAAGGATCATGTGACACTGAAAATTCAGCTCTGCGTCCCAGGAATAAATTACATTTTAAAATATATACAATTAGAAAACATTTATTTTAAATTATAATAATAATAATATTTGACATTAATATTGTTTTTACTGTATTTGTGATTAAATAAATGAAGCCATGGTGAACAATCTTTTTTTAAACAGTAGTGTATTTCCAAGTTATAAATACATTATTCTGTTAAAACTTGTGTATTATTTGAGCTGTAAAAATAATTAAATTATTTTTTACAGTCATTTTAGGTGTTACATTGTCATGGGAACAGTAAAATTAGATATAACTTGACACAGAAATGGTTAATTTTCATATAAAATCATGTTAACATGCATATTGGTTACATCTTGTATTTTGTATTTTAACACTTCCATTGTAAGTGCCTAACTGTAACTCAGTTTTTATTTTTTTATTTATTAAATAAAAGAGGCATAAATCCAAACAATTTTTTGTGCTGATCAACATCATGCTGTAGATTAACTTGACTTGTATTGATCCTGGAATAATCTTTACATAGAGGTCATTTATGATGTTGCTTCTCTGTGGGTTGTGTATTCAAAAACTCGGAATGATTGTGTCCATATATGTAGATAAGAAAAGTGAGTGCATTGGGAATGGACATAATCGTGTAAAGTGGTTTCTATGACAGGTGGTTGCAGGGGAGGGGTTGCTGACGTCAGCCGAAAGGAAATTCGGTTCAGGGACAGAGCCTGTTATTACATTTTCATGAGAGATTACGAAGACAACAGCATAAATGGGGTAAATTCTGATATCATTGCAACTTTAAATGCTGATTATGCGGAGACGAGAGGGAAGTTAGGCGGATTGGAGGAAACAAACATTTATTTTCCATCCTCATTTCGCCCCTGGAAACCGCATTAGAATTTGAATTCCAGAGTGTTAATTTGATAGTTGGCCGGGAGCCTGCCCCTCTTTTCCCTGTTAATAGGTTGTGCCGAGTGTGTGTGTGTGTGTGTGTTACTGAGAGAAACATGAAGAACATTTTGGCATATGGTGCTGAGATGAATATTTAAACAGTACCAATCTGCTTTCTGTATGATCTCACAGATGCCGTTTAGAAACTCTTTTCATAATTCACTCTTCACGTAAGTGTGTGTGCAAGTGTGATTCAATCAGATATGGACTGTTTTCTTCATGCATGTTAGATCCTCAGGCACTACTGCACAGTATGACACGATTTACGGCAGTGGAACGAGAGAAACAAGGACTAGATGAGGACAGAGAAAAAGGGACAGACTAAGGGCGTCTGCACACTGCAGCCGAGAGCGCTGTAAATCCATTGACTACAATTGAAATGGCGGATCATGAGGATGTAGAGAAGGAGTGTTCAATTAAAGTCCAAAAGGTCTATGGTTTCCTTCCCTGCAAAGGTCCATATAATCATAACTTACACTGGCAGGAGTCAATAAGGCTTGGAAATGAAATAAGCAGTGTGCATTGGAGGAATATATATTGTAAATTGTAAGATTGGCAGCAGTAGTACTTTGTAAAAATAAGAAATAATCTTACATACACTCTTAAAAATAACGGTTCCAATAGGGAACCTTTTTGCAATGATATTGTAGAACCACCATTTTTGGTTGCCCAAAGAACCTTTTAGAGAACAGTTCTTAAAAGAACAAATAAAGAACATTTTAATTGTCTGAAGAACCTTTTTCCATTATAAAGAACCTTTTTGTCATATGGAATGTTCTTTATATAACCATCAATGCAAATAAAGAACTTTTATTTTTAAGAGTATAGTCAAAATGGTCTCTTGAAAAGGTGCAAATGTGTATTTGCTACCATTTCTAATGGGTAGATCAACTTGATTTTCAACAGAAATTGGTTTTCATGGGCAATTTTGCACATACATGTTTGTTTCAACTGCGGCCTACATATAGATCAAAACAAAAGATAAATTAGGCTGCACGAAACTCTTAAGAGTTATTTAATGCATATTTTGTGTGCGTATATGCATCAATGGGCAATGCATCCATTTTTTGAGACAATCACTATAAAGACTATGAACAAAAACAATTGTATCTCCATCCAGAAGGGGGTGCTATAGTCTTAGTAGTTTGAAAACAACCCCTGCTCAGACCACACCAAGTCCATCCTCCGACTTTCAATAAGCAGCATTAATGTGCTCTGTCTGCACTCTCCTGCTTTGAGCTTAAATTTGCCTAATTGCATGTAGTAGAGTTTGAATTTACATAAAAATGACTGGCTAATGCAGGCGTAGGAGATGAAGAGGCCAAACGTCATTGAGTTCTTTGTCGAGGCTCCATTGTGTGACTGCTTGGTCTCTGCACTTACAGGGACGAGATAAAGTTTTTTTTCCCCCTGTATTCAGATCAGTTGCACTGTGGTGGGTTTGTCTGATCTGAGTCGGCATGCAGTACCCCCTACAGGGGAGTTCACATCAATTACAGCCCTGCAATTGTGCTGTATATTAGGACATACATTTCTGCTAGTATTTTAATATGTAACTAAACATTTAGATGTATATATTAATATGGAATTAGTTTTTTAGTGGTCTCTCTGCTCTTTGTTGTGGTCTCTCTCTCTCACTTTCTGTCTATTTGCAGTGTGTCTGGAGGCGAGTTGTTCGACCGGATCGTGGAGAAAGGTTTCTACACGGAGAAAGATGCCAGTACGCTTATCAGACAAGTACTAGATGCTGTAAACTACCTCCACAGTATGGGAATCGTACACAGAGATCTAAAGGTGAACGAAACGCACCCACATTCACAGTTCAGCTCTGGTTTGATATGTTTGATTTCAATATGAGTGCGTTTTCTCTCTTCAGCCAGAGAATCTGCTCTATTTCAACCCGCAAGATGGCTCAAAGATCATGATTAGTGATTTCGGTTTGTCTAAGATGGAGGGGACAGGTGATGTCATGTCCACAGCCTGCGGAACGCCGGGATACGTGGGTAAGAGTTTAGATATGAAAGAGAGATTGCGATGTTTATGATTTTTGTCTATTGTAGTTGTGCATGTTCATATACCGTATTTACAAATGTGTATATTTTAGCTATTGAAGAGTGACTGCATGGAATGCATGTGTCGGTTCATTTGTGTGCGGCCTGTATCTGCACTTGAAGCTTATTCTTATCTCATACTGACAGAACTGCCCCAGAGTCGCCTGCTTTTCCCCTGCGATTAGAGCGACTGCAACACTCCGTGCCAACATGGCTGTATGTGATGCTGCATGTGAAATAAACACACACAGCTGGATACAATATTCGGTTTAGAAAATATTGAATTAGAAAAGTAACTTTCATATTATGTGGTCAGAAATGTTGCTATTAAAAATTGCTTTTGTTTATTGAAATTGAAGCTAAAATAAAATATAAATATTGAAATGAAAACCAATCAAAATAAAATAAATATTATATTAAAATATAAATTACAATTAATGTTCATATTAAACATAAATATTTGATGAAAAACATTAAAAAATTAGAAATGTTGTCTGAAATAAGTTTAAGTGAAGTACTAAATTTACTTAAACTAAGATTGAAATAAAAAAATAAAGCTTAAAGGGGTCCTATTATGCGCTTTTACAAAGTCTTGATTTTGTTTTGGGGGTGTACTAGAACATGCTCTCATGCTTGAAACGCATTATTTTTCACACAATTAACATTATTAAAATACCTTTCTCCCCATCCTGGCACAAACGGCTCGATTAGTTCCGGCTTTGATGAAGGTCCGCCTTCCGAAAAACAAAATGTGTTGTGATTGGTTAGCTGTCCCAGTGCGTTGTGATTGGCAAACAGCTTAGATGGTGTTTCAGTACTGCCACGCCCCTTGCTCCGACTTTCAACAAAAGCTTTTTGGCGAATCCGGCAGGCACTGTACTCCCTCATGTTGTGGAAGCTGTCCTCAGTAAAATGCGCAGCACACAATAGCAAATTGGGGTTATAATGCTCAGGGAGTTAAAAAATAAATTGCAACCACTGTTTCCTGACATCATCCGCTATTGGAAGCCCAAACAAAGACGTTTGGTCACGGAGGCGAAAAAAACAGCGTTTCAGGCGGTCGCGCACCGGACGAGAAGCGCAGCGTCGCGCCACATCTTTAAAATTCAAATACATTATTTTCTATGAGTGTAGGCACTGTTCGGCGTCTGTCCACGGCGCCCAGCTACGTCGTGTTGTACTTGTTGTACTTGTAAGAACTGTTCTAGACATGCCGAAAATTTGAAGCTACAGCACAGCAGCTCTTCTTCTTCATTTTCTAAAATTTGACGCTACAGCACAGCAGCTCTTCTTCTTGGTTTTCTCTGATGCACTAACTCTGCAGCAGCACTTCTTCTTCATCGTCTCGTCTGATGCACTCACTCAACCAAGCTTCTAACCACAACCTCGCCCCTCCTCGCCCCCCAATCATTCGAATTTCTGTAGGCGGGAATTATTTTTAATGATATTCTAATGGGCCGCTTTGTGATATCACAAAGCCCGGAAAACAAACGTTGTAGTCCAAACGAGCCGTTCGTTGTAGTTCTTGAAAAGGGATTTTTTAAAAACGAAATATCTCCCTTTGGAGTGGACTTTGAGATTTGTAACTTTCTAGATCTTTTTTATGCCCAAACATACACACTACACACTGACTAAAATAAAAAAAGTGAAAAAGCATAATAGGACCCCTTTAATAGAACACAAATTAAAAAAAACTAATGGAAAATATGACAAAAACAGTTTAATGAATTCATGTTTGTTCATAATGCATTAACTGTGTTAATTTAGTGAAACACTGAAGAAATTCTGTAGAAATGGACAACCAAGATGAATAAATGCCGTAAAAGAATTGTTCGTTGTTACTTAATGCAGTGTTAACAAATTAAACTTTATTGTAAAGCGTTACCCATTAAACAAGCTTAAGAAATGGCCCAAACTCATTTAACTTATAAATGTAGTAACTGTAAAATCAAAATGAATAAGATCATGTAAGAGTCATGTTGGAAATATCTCCTCTTGTAGGTCTATCACACACCGTAACTAAACCATAATAAAGTCAGCAGGGTTCGAGTCTCAGTAGTGTTGAGTTTCCTACATGCCTCTTCATGCATGTGTGTTTAAGGCAGTCTTTACGGGCAAGTTTCCATGGTAACTGTGTTTAAACGGCCCTGTGGCGGCTATAAAACGAGTCTTCAACCAGGTGCATCCTGGACCGGGGTCAGACGCTGCTGTGCGTGAGCTTTCTCCTCAATGGAAACAGTAGAGCTGAATGAGAGCAGCACGCAGGCATGCATTCAGTGTGTGTTTGTGTGAGTGTGTGTGTCTGGAATGCCCTCTTTTTGTCTTTAAATGGTAACAATCTCACACCAAGCCCTCCAAATCAAATTTAAGGATCAACCGCTGTCATCGTTTTCTATCCTTTCGCTCCTCATCTTTCTCCCTGTTTTTGCTTCGCCATCTCTCTCATGCACACACATCTCTTTAGTAGACACTTCAGATGTGATGATGGGATTATATTGATCATAGCCTCAAAATAGCCCGTCTTGGAAAACTTCCATTCCTGCAGTCCTGAGACAGGAATGAACTGTTTAGTTTTCATAGGGAGATGAACTGAAGCAGGTTTTGTTTGCACATACTCAATTAAACTGTAAAAGAAGCTCATATGACCTAATGCGGTATGTATGTGTTTGTGTACTTGTAGCCACGATACTTTCTAATTAGCATGACTAAAACTGAGCTGTAATTTTCACCATTCACCATCACAAACTACCTTTTTAATGAGTAGCAGATCAGTCACGGTTTTTCCTCATAGGAGGAAAAATAATAGCCGCGGGATTAAATTAATAAAAAAAATATAGGCCTAATTGTGACTTTTTTTCCCCTTGTAATTCTTACTTTATATCTTATAATTCAGACTTTTTTCTAGCAATTCAGACTTCAGAATATAAAGTCAGAATTGAAAGATATTGTCACAATTGCAAAATATATAATTTGCAGTTCTGCGAAGAAAAGACAGTTTTGAGATATGAACTTGCGATTGTTAGTAAAAAAAATTTAAATAAAAAGGTCGCAATTACATTTTTTTTTATACTATGGCAGAAGTAAAAGTTCAGAATTGCGAAATGTAAATACTTAATATTAATAAATTAATCAATTGTTTTCACTATGTTTTTAGTTTGTTTTATTATTAAATTGGTATATTATTTTATCATTATGTGTTTGAGTTTGTTGTAGTCATAACTGAGAGTTCATCCTTTCAATGTTACATTATCAGATATACTATATATAGCTGCTCAGTGTTTAAGTATTTACTCTGAAGATCATTATAGATCATTTAAATTAAACAGTTATATGACTAGTACATTAGATATAATATTAAGTCACACAGTGGACTGAATCAGAGTTTTGATTTTATTCAGTGAAACGTTTTAAACTGATTCACAGAAATGAATCAAACCTGTCAACTTAAGTGAAGTTTAACTACTGACTTTTATACCAGAACACTGGCATATTCTTGAGTGGAATTTTTTAACTTAATGACAAAATAAAATATGAAAATCACAATGTTGCTCAATACCAGCTAAATAACAGTAAATGTATTATGATGAATACTCAATACATAACACAACCCTAATTGAGATCCTTGTACTTTGTTTCAGATGTTTTTCTTTCTTTCTAATATATTGCCCTTGTAAATAGCTTCAATGTAGCTCATTTTTTCAAGGAGTAGCTTTGCTTTAGTTGAAGTGTTTTATGAATTATGCATCGCTTGTAGCCTAGCAAGCTACAGGTTAAAAGTGTCTTTCTCATCACTGCTACCTGTGTGTGTTTTTAAGAGCTGTTTTTCGAAGGTTACAGAGTTTCTATCATTTCTGATGGAAATGTGCCTGTTTCATTTCAAGGGCTTTTCGAAACGCAGCTTTCATGAGTAACAGACTAGTCCGGCACGCACACACAATAGGCGACTCTAAGATAAGTTGAAGCCCTAAACCACACAACCAAAGCTTTTGTGTCATGAGTGAAAGCTTGTTTCCTGAAGGGAGGAAGAAAATGTCTAGAGGCAGAAAATGGAGAATAATAGAATAAATTTAGAAGGACTCAGGAGCCTCAACCTCCTGTGGAGAATAACCGGATTATGAGTATGTGAGTGTGCGTGAAGGTGTGTCTCAAAAAGATGGTAAATTGAGTGCCCTTCATGATTTCTATGGTTGTCTACTTTCCCAAACACCTGCACTCATATATATAATATACTAACAAAAACATGTTCAAGTCATTAATTTTATATAGTTGCAAGACTGTCGAAAAAGACAGAAACACAGTGGCAGACAGGAGTGATATGATTTGTCTCAATCTGATCTGATCTGATTCTTTCTCTCTTCTCAGCTCCAGAAGTTCTCGCTCAGAAGCCATACAGTAAAGCTGTGGACTGCTGGTCTATCGGGGTCATTGCCTACATCCTGTGAGTACCCACAATGCCACACTCATCCTTTCATTTATAAGCTGAGGAATCCTTCAGCTAAGGTTTGAATGAAACTTTCAGAAGAAGAAAACGTTTGCACAATGTCACTGAACCACTGAGTAAATGACCTATCTCTCCAGATGAGCTACAGATGTTGTGCCCCACTTTACTCAGACTCCTTATATGGGCTTATTGTTGTGGTGCAGTTTGAGTGAGTTCATAAAACAGAAAAGAGAGAGTTTGTGTCTCACAAATATTTGAGATGTTGATTACTGGAAGATTTCTGGACTTTCTCTGGTTCCTCAGCAGATGGGAACGCTTTCTTACCAATAAACACTGCGGTGTTACCATGGTACATGATGATGGTATGAGATGCTAATGCCATGGTACTGATATGAATTCTTATATAACATGTTTTTTACTTACAAGGCAGGGTGATTTGGCAAAAAAGGTTGATTTTTTTGAAAATGGTGGATTTAAATATTTATATTATATTATAAGGTTTTTTCTTAAAATTGTTATCTTTTTGTAGTTTTTCACTGAATGAACACAACAAATATTTTGATTTATTTGAAACAATATAACAATTGATAAACAACAGGATTTTCTAATATTTTTCTCCATATTTCCCATATATTTGCCCATATTATAGTGCATACACTTTAATATCTAAAAAAACATGGTTAAAAAACAGCATTTATTAAAAAAAAAAAATATATATATATATATATATATATATTAGAAAACATTTATTTATATAAAAAAATACCATGTGGACTTCATGAACATTTTTGAGTCTCGACTCGCTCCCAGAATCAAAGTTTTGAATCGATTCATTTGGAACAGACAGTTTGAACTGATTCAGGAAGAAGAATCAAACTTACTGGCTCTAACCTAAAGAGTCTTAAGAAATGTCATAATATGCAGCAAAATTATTGTAAATATTACTATTAAATAGCCTATAAATGGAATATTCCTCACACTAAAAGTACATTGTCCTAAAAACAAATCATTGCGATACCACTGTGATATTTTCATTTCACCCTCTGTATATTTCTTAGTGTGGGAATGTTCATAAGGATACTGAGAGTGTCATAAAAGCTGTACATTTCACATGTGCTGTGGCCATCTGTGCTTCTCTGTCTGTGAATTAGCTTTTTACTGAGTGGAGACAAATCAACATAAAAACAAGTGCCTCATCACCTTCTCATATCTTAGTCTGCTGCAGTTCTCCGTGTACATCTGAGTCAATTGTCTTTTGTTTTGGTCTTTGGATCCCGGCTGCTCTGGGGCGACTCCTGCGCCAATGCAAACACTCACACTGTCTGTCAACAAACTGCTGAAGCTGTCCTTCCCATCACTCCCACTCACAGCTGTCCTGATTCCAAATATTCACATGTTTATGGTTGGGTTTGTTTACTTTTGCACAGGTTAACGTTAACTTACTTAATTATGAGATTTAGAATACATTTTTAACTACCATAATGTAATATATGTGATAAAAAAAAATATATAGTTCACCCAAAAATGAAAATTTACAAACAATGTACTCTCTCTCAGGCCATCCAAGATGTAGATGAGTTTGTTTTTTCATGGAAACAGATTTGGAGAAATTTAGCATCAAATCACTTGCTCACCAATGGATCCTCTGCAGTGAATGGGTGCCATCAGAATGAGAGTCCAAACAGCTGATAAAAACATCACAATAATCCACACCACTCCAGTCCATCAAATAACATCTAGTGAAGTAAAAAGCTGCATGTTTGTAAGAAATAAATCCATCATTAAGACATTTTAACTTCAAACTTTCATTTAAAACACAAATCCTCTTGCCATAATACTGCTTTCTCCTGATCTCGTCTGAATCAGGAAAGGAATATGCACAGATCAAGCACCAAACAGTTCTAAATAAATATATCAGTGGATTTTGATGTGAGAGGACAACAGAGGAAGGAGTTTTTAACTGGAAGGAGCATTATGGAATGGATTAAGTAAGTGACGGTTAAAAGTTAAAATGCCTTAATGATAGATTTCTTTCTTATAAACACAGCCTTTCGCATCACATGACATTAATTGATGGACTGGAGTCATGTTTTGCATTATTGTGATGTTTTTATCTGCTGTTTTATACATTTTTTCAGGAACTATTCTTTAAACAAGAAGGAAAAAAAATGTTAGGGCAGGAATTTATCCATCAGGAATTGATTGGATCATGAAAAGTGGTCTCTAAATGTCAAAGTGCTGGATGGGATATGTTGCTTTTTTTAAGTGAAGCATTTTATTACATTTTGATTCAGTATTATCACTTTTGGGTAATGAATATTATGAATAATTCAAGACCAGAAATGTGTATAAAAGTACATTTTGATTTTATGTTGACTTAAGCTAAGTTTGTACATGACACGAGTGTGTCAGTGTTGTTTTTGCTAACTAAAACCAAAACTATGAATTGACTTAAAAACTTCATTAAATGATGTAAAGCTGAAATAAACAAAAAAACGTAAAGATCTTAAATATAAAATTAAGTTTAATTATCTGGCAACTTTATTTTAAGTTGAAGTTCTAAAATGACTAAAACTGAAATAAAGCGAAATATTTTTTTTTTAATAAATGAAAATTGACAAAATCACAAAAATACTAAAACTGGAAAATGAAAATATAAAATTAAAAGCTAATTCAGAATATTAATAAGCATAAAAGTATATAAATAATACTAAAATAAATCTGGTGTGTGTTTACCGACAAGGACCTCTGCCCACCTCTTCCTCGGAGCCAGATCTCATGGATGGTTGGCCTCCTCTCAGGTGTGATTATTGCAGTGACATCCGGCCGAAACCGTAGCTAATTCTCTTAGCGTCTGATTAGCTAACCCAACGAGAAGAGAGAAAAACACAAAGCTAATGGGGTCGAAATCAGGCAGAAAATTACCATCCCTTTCTCCCCCACTGCCTCCGTTCCCCATGAGGAAAGGTATTTTAATGGCTTTGATGATGGGAGGAGAAAAACATTCCAAGAGATGTGTTGAGGAAATTTGATTTACGTTGATCGGGTTTAATCAGCTGTCTTTCTTTTCAGATTTCCAGCCCATGGGGTTTATTTAGGCTTATTTACGAAACGTAAACGCTTGTTTACTGTTGAATCAAGGTGTGAGCTGACGTGTTTTTAGAGGATTACAGTGAAAATCTAAACTCTAAAGGGATTGTTCACTCAAAAGTGAAAATCTGGCATTATTTATTCAGGACTAATCTCCAGTATGACAAAATAAGTAAAAGTAGTCCTTATGATGATTGCATTATATTACTAGTGTTTTGAAGCTATATTGTACAAGTCATGTGGACAACTTTTATGAAGCTTTCATTTTTGACATTTGGGAGCTTGACAAAGCGGATCCCATTTCATTATATGGAAAAAGAGCAACAAGTGCATTCTTCATAAACAGAGGAAAAAAGTCATGGGAGTGAGTAAATAATGACAAAATATCAATTTTTCAGGTGAACTGTCCCTTTAAATATAAGTAGCATATAAGAACTACTGATGTTACACATTTAAGGTTGTGGGTTCGATTCCACGCATACTTGCTTACATATTTCCACACTTTGAATGAGCTGTAAGTATGGAAATTATACAATAAACTTTTGTTTTCTTACAGATTGTGTGGTTACCCTCCCTTTTATGACGAGAATGACTCCAAACTCTTTGAGCAGATCCTGAAAGCGGACTATGAGTTCGATGCGCCGTACTGGGATGATATATCTGATTCAGGTATATTCACTCTGGGAAGTGTAGAAAAGAAGCACATGGTGCTAATGGTCCGGTTTATAGGCGTTTAATCTATAACACACTCCCTCATCTATCAGTAACTGCACATGCTGCCAGTAAGAGAGGAAAAATGTTTTACAGGAAACTCTGAGCGCCGTCTCTGGCATTCAGTAAACACCACGGGCATTAGCTCTATGAAATCCTTCCAACCTACAAATCAGGGAACTGTGAATGAATCCAAATGTTGTTGTCAGTCTTTCCACTGATAAACCCAAACTCTGTTTTATCTCACCAACAGGATGAATGTGGCATAGTGTAGGCTCACAGTGTAGAACGCAAATATGATGCCTTGAAATGTCAATGTAATTTAATGGTTCTAAGCTACTGAACATTTATGTTTTGTATTTTTTAATGTTTAACTTTTATAGTTTTTATATTTAATATAAAAGTTTATATTGTATTATTATATTTTATATTTAACAGCAAAAGACTTCATCAGTTGTTTGATGGAAAAGGACCCAACAAAGCGATACACATGTGAACAGGCCCTTCGACATCCCTGGTAAGTCAGTACTGTCCTGATTAATAACAATCAATTATTATTATTATTATTATTAATAACAATCATTTTTAATTCAAAGTGAAACTATCATTTAAGTAAAATGATAGGAATTTATTATTATTATTATTATTTAAATAATAATAATTTAGTTGAAAATCATTTTAATGTACAGCAACAATGTTAAAAGTAATGATAAGAAGAATTTAGAGTGAAAATATAATTTAAATAATAAATCAGTAATTTAAGTTTTTTTGTTGATTTTGTTGTTGTTGTTAATAATAATAACAATGTTACAATTAAATTAAATTTTCATTATTATTGATGACAATAATAATAAACAGTTCTTCTTACAAATAATATAGTACATTAGTTGAGCTGTAGGTGATGTTGTTTAAATTATAAATTTAATAAAGATCCTTTTTTGACAGCAACAAGTAGGTCTCTGAAGATCATTGTTCTTTATGATTTACTTTTATTTTGTTGGACTGTCTTTCAGGTCCTCAAAGACACTTAAACTGTACCAGAACAATTAAACTGTGACCTCATAAACAGCTTTTAGAGACAGAGCTTTATTTCTCATTAGTAGTGCAGCGTTTCATTGGTATTCGATTGAGACGCTGTCTGCATCAGCCGGGGATTGCGTGTACGTTCTGAGTATCAGGCTGAATTCTGTCTCTCTATTATCATGCACCAAGATCTCTCTCAAGGGCAGGAGGAAAGCTACTGAAAAAACGCTAGCCAATTAAGACACTGCGCCTAATCTCACATTATATATTCCAAAGCGCTAATCGGCAATTAGCACATCCTCTACAGGCACCTTTAACAAGCCTTTACCAAACACTGGAGTCTGAAAAACTGGAGAACAGAGCAGAGGGATCGAAAACCATAGGGAATTGACACACTTTGGAGTAAATCAAAGTGCTTCTTAAGAGGAGAGGAGCGATGAGAGGAGAGGACGAAGTGAAGAGGTGAAGAAGGGTGCAAAGTTTTTACTTTGTCGTTTTGCTTTTCAGGATCGCAGGAGACACTGCGCTCTGCAAGAACATCCATGAGTCTGTCAGTCGACAGATGCGCAAAAACTTTGCAAAAAGCAAATGGAGAGTGAGTAGAAGTGACATTGTGAATAAGGCCAGCAAGCTTATACAAGTAGAGTCAAATTTTGAAACACAAAATCTAGCTTGTGTAGCTTAGAGTACTGTATGTTTTGGGCCTCATTTCACTTCTCTTTGACCATGAATTCTCGTCTCTCCACATATCAGCAAGCCTTCAACGCCACGGCCGTGGTTCGCCACATGAGGAGACTGCAGTTGGGCAGTAGCATGGGGAGCAGCATGGACCAATCAAACAACGCCAACCAGAACCGCATACTGAATGCCAACCAGACTCCAAACACCACTGCGGCACTTACCCAAAACCACAAACCTGCTCCCAATGCAAACGCCGTTCTCATTAACGATATGGCCACCTCTATACCACGCAAAGACTGTAAGTATTAGTCATATATCATATTAATCAACATGAATATTGCAGTAATTTGAATGCACTTTTAAAAATCTAATTTATTTCAATAATAATTATTGTATTTAAAATTTCCTTAAACAATAGGCCAATTTTAGACCCGCTCCTGTCAAGAATTGGGAGTATAAGAGAGTGCTGTATGTATAATGACAAAAAATCGGGCTGTTTGTTTCATTTTTGCATTTGAGTTCATTTCATATGCCTGTTTCAGTGAATCATTTTAATCACTTGTTCACATCCATTGTTTATTTAGTTGATTTAGTTTTATTTTTCGATCATTTTTTTATATTTAGAATGAGATTTTAATTTTTATATTTTGTTTTCATTTAATTGTAATGTTATTTTTTAGTACTTTGCTATGTGCTTTATTTTTTTGATCAGTTTTTGTTTTTAAATATTACTAGTATTTAGGTTTTATTAATATTATATTATATTATAATTGTTATTATTATTATTTCAGTTTAGTTAGTTATTTATTTCCGGTAATTTTAGTGCTTCAATTTGCAAAGGCAATTTTAAATTTTTGTTGAAGTTTTTCCTCTGATATTTGTATTTTATTTTATTTCAGCTTCATTTTATTTAACAAAAATGTTTTGAATAGTTTTGTTTTTAGTTTAGTTAACTACATTGACACTGTTCATGTCAAAACTCAAACATGTTGCATGGTATGTTTTACTAAAAAGGAGAAATGTTGTACAAAATGTGGAAAAATTATTATTTATAGCTATACTACTTTTCAATGTTGTGGTAAAACACCCATGTTTTTAAAACTAAGTTTTAACATTTACCTTATCGCACTTCATCAATGACTGTCAAAATGATGGCTCTTCTAACTTTTCAAAAAATTGAAACAAACAAACAAATTTTTAAGCCATTTAAAACCAAATATAATAAATATTCAGATGTAGAATAGCATCTAGAATAGCTGAAAATTTTTAAATTAGACATATTTTCTGCTATAATCACCTAACCCTAGTTCTAACTTCAATGCACTAACCGATAAATTTGCATTTGTAGGTACTGCCCCTCCCCACACTTCCTGTTCCCTGGCATCAGCTGCTTCCTCCTCTGCCTCAGGGGCGGAGCCCTGCAGGCCACTCCCTCCCTCAGTTGCGTCGGTGAGCACGGTGCTAACTGGGACCAAGTGACGCCAGGTTCTGCGGGGAGAGAGCTGGGAGGCCACTGCCCTGTGAGCCCCGCCCCTCAGCCCACTCCCTGCCCTGCCGTCCAATGAGGCAGAGGACTGACCCATCGCCATAGCAACCACCGAGAGGCTCAAAACACTGCGCGCGCCTAACGCACTCCTGCCATTTAACCTCCAGGCCACTAGAGGGTGCAATGCATGCAGCGGCAGGAGATTTCCAGCAGAAGGCTTCCATTTTGAGAAGTGAATTCGTGCGGCTGGACAGAACTGTGATGTCTTTGCTATGAATGTGCTACGAACCTCGCCAGCCATGAAAAAAAAAAACAACGAAGAGCGCAGAGGTTTAGGTGCGAAAGCGTGTGCATGATCGTGTCCGCCCTTATAGGAGGATGGCGCCAATGTCAAATGATTCTTCTTACTATATCGTAACATGTCTAGCTCTTCCCTCTTTTCCCTGTTTACTTTCTCTATCTGCTCACGATTTATTGTATTTCTCGTTAGCTACCATTTTGATCTTTCGGGGTTTTCCACTGATGTGTCACGCTGACCTGCAGAAGTGCTTTTAATAATCACATTAGACTGTTTTGCGACATTTTTCGAGTCGAGACTTTTGTTTGCACATTTATACAAGAGAACAGGTAGCGCAATTGCTAGCGTTTTACGAGATGGGAGATTACCGATTTGCGACCTCGCCGTCGGGTTTTAGCATCGGGAAGTTCAAGATATCTGTTAAAACATGCAGTATGTTTGATTGTTATCTTACTTTACTGGATTTTTTTTTTTTAAAGCAGAGAGAAAAACAGCTTGATCCTGTTACTCTCTGCTTCAAACGTGACTTTAAATACACACAGACAGTCACTGTTAGTTATTGAATATAGTATAACTGTTAATCTCCCGAAAAGCCATGGTAGCGTCTTTCTACGCCCAGTGTACGAGTTCTCAGGGAATTCCGCAGCTGCACTGGGCAACATAGTGATGGTATCTTTAGTAACGCCTCCATGGTTTGAGATTGTCTCATCCAGCTGGAATAATGTCAAAAATATCGATTAGGATGATGGACAGCTGTTTAACTCTCACAATGATTGTATGACAATTTGACCATGCGGGAAAACTGATATGTTATGCTACGTTCACGCCGTTTCGGAATTAGCCTACCGTGATTACAAACTCCTAATAGAGAGCAAAAGTCGGGTTCTGGAAGTAAATCCCATCAGCTTTCTCAATTGGAGATTTGATTTTTAACCATAACTTATAAGCCTTTAATCACCTACTGTGAGCTACGAGGTTGTTTATCGATGGTATATGATTTTTTTTACATTTAACGATAGCATTATTTCAACATTTTTTAACAATAATGTTCAACAGTGGGAGTCCTAGTAAAAAACTACATTGCCCATGATTCTGAAAAAACTACACTCCCATGAACCACTAATGCTAATGACTGATGTAATCTGCCTACACTTTCAAACTACTTAAATATTTGTGTATGCATATTTTGCAATATACACAATCATACACATCTTTATATCAAATTTATTTGATGTTTTTAATTTGTTGTTTGCAGTGCTTCATGGGATCGTAGTTCTTTCCCTCATTAGAGCGATTTTTCTCTGATTTTCAAATACTTTTTGCTTCAAATCAAAGTTTATAATGTTGTGAGTTACCTCGTCTCTGGTTGGTTTGGTTAATAGCTTATAACTCTTAAACGGGGAAAATGAATAGAAAGAATACTTCCGGATCCAAGGCTGCTGATAAAGTGGGCGGCCACTATTGCACTCTATTACTCGTTGGAAACAAGTTAAGGGCGGGACTGACCGTTTTATTCGACCAGTGGCAGACGGAGGAGTGTTTAGGTTACCTGTTACTATTTCTGCAACATTTTGTGATGCTAGTGGCATAGAAACTTCACTTTAAAGGCATTTTTGTATATATACTGCTAAATATTTCTATTTGATGTCATTTTATTATAGCCAGCATATCATGGTGTGCTTTCTTCGCTCTTCCTGATTTTGCCAAAAAAAAAAGTGGCTGTTTAATGTGACTGTTAAGTATTTTGCAGTAAAGTCATCATTATGCGTTTACATGTTGCATAATTCTGACTCAACGCGAACGCAGCATGACTTTCAGTGACTGTAAACATCTTTCCAGTACGACTCAAAGTGTCTGAATTTCTAGCATTGCTTTAAGGGCTAAGTTAAGGTTTTTACACATCCTTATTGATGGGTGACTGGTCTTCTGTCCCCGAACGGCTCTGCTTATTATGTCCTGTCGGGTTTTTAAAGTGACTGATGTCTTCTTTGCCCTTTATGGTTTGTTAATATCACAGGAGGGAACCTCGTCTACGGACAAGATTTAGGAGTGTGTGACATTTTCCAAAGTGCCATCGAATATCTTCATGCATTTCCCATTAGTTTCATCCTGAATGTTTGTTTCGGTGTGGGCGGCGCTTCACCGTGAGGGGTTTGAGCTAATGGGTTTATTTTTCAGTCAGGTCATGCATGCACCATTTTGTCTTCATTTTCACACTCGAGAGGAGTTTGTAATCTCGCAACGGAGATGCGCTGCAAAGCTTTTCACGAAACTGGGGCGACGTTATGATTTTGTATGTCACGAAAGCTGTTTTCTTTGAGAGTGAACCATACTTCACATTTCGGTTTCATTCAGAGCCATTTACGCTGTAAGCATGAGGTGTTTGATAAGTAACAGTTGTTTAAATGAATGTTGAGCTCTTTTGATAGTATCTGTGGCATAATGTTGATTACCACAGGAAATCATTTCAATTTGTCTCTTAGTTTGTAAGAATAAAAGTCAACTGTATAGAAAGGCATATAAAGGGTTTAAAAGCACTAGAGGGTTTTCTTAAAGCACCTCTATTAATGTTTCTGTACAAATATGTTATTTGAGCTAGTTAATCACCTAGTTAACAGTGGGACGACTGTCCTAGACTGTCCTATATTTTCTACACGTTTTGTCATGTAAACAGTACCTTTGTGCATACTGTATGAAATTGACCAGATTTGTTTTATTTTTGAAATTGAATATAACTTTTCAAACAAGGTTAGTAAGCAATTTTTCCAACTAGTCTCATTCTTTGAAAACTGCATGAAAAACATTTGCTGTAGAAACAATTCTTACTCAGAAATTGCTAGTAAATTTCACAATAAATTGTAAAGAAATGACAAGTAACACACTGAATTAAAATTTTGAAGTAGAAAGCCTGAAATTATTATTTTATATTTTTTGTAATACTTATACCAGTAATCTTGAAACAAATAAAATAAAATTGCAGTGTTAACATTTATTTCATTGCCATTTTTTGCCCCTGTAGACTTTCATTGTAAGTGCATTACTATAAATGTCATTTTTGCTTGTTTTTATAAACTGAAGGACAACTAGAAATGATTTTCTGTGGTAACAGGGCTTAACATTTTTGGCTTCAGTGTTCATGTAGTCTGTGTTTGTATAGTGTCACTTTCCGTGTGTATTTATGGGTGTAAAATGCAGGAAATTTGTCCGATATGCTGGTTTTGAATTTTTTAAACCCTCATTAGGATGTGCAGGAAAAGTATAAACCAAAATATGGGGGTGTTTTGAACGAAGATAAATAAACCTATATGTAGTTACTGGCACTGCAAGCCAAACATAAATGTATTGTAAATCTAACAATTAAATCTATAAACTAATTTTAAGTAATGAAATTCAGTAAATACATGCACATGCGCCATGGCTCACACACCCTGATCAATCAGTGAGTGCAGTGAAGGTCAGAGAGCAGCGATGTTTCAGTTCACTTCGATTACAGCATCACTGTGGTCTGTCTGCGTCCAGAGCAAATCACTCCGCGTGTCCAAAGGCTTTGTAAATAGACTGTGGTTGTGACGTGTCTATCATGTTGTCCCTGAGGAGATGTTAGTGTGTCCGTTGCGTGTCTCATCTCGTTCTCTAAACACTGCCTTTCTCTGCAGTTATCGGCCACACTTGACTGTAATACACCCAGATGTATATTCACAAACCTGTCTCGTTCAATGTCGTACGTTCCGAGAAAATCACGTTCCTATTGTACAAACTTAACACGCGCAACATGGTGAATATTTAACTATGATCGGTTGTGATGCACCTACTCTGGACAAATCGTTTCCTCTTTTTTTTTTTACCAACTTAGGCATCACTTTTGCCTCTTACGATGAAAAAGCTGTGACTGACAAGTGTCTGTGCTACCCAGTGACTGTGCAGTTTTAAACTTGTCCCTTGAATGTCGACTTCTTCACAAATTAAGAAAGAAAAAACCTTGCAACTGCATCGAATGATTTTCTAAAGAACTGCGAGCATGTTAAATGCGCTTTCCGATTCGACCGATTGTTTGCGTATTTTCAAAAGTCCTCACCATGTAACTATATGTATGAAGAAATATGTCTATATCTATATGAATATATATTTAAAAAATGCAACTCTGATTATGCAGGCCTTGCGATCTCCGCATCTCTGACACAACCTGTCCGAAATAAAAGTTGCCCAGTGAAATGTGAATTATATACTCATATGCATGTGACAATGATGATCATATTTTGGGAGTGGCATACGAATACTAACTTTACTGTGACGTGATCTTCTGTTGACATGGGGCTTGTATATCCAATGCCTTTGACAATCATCTGCACATATCAGAGTTTCTATTCCATGCTGTAAAGCAATGGGGAATTAATTTTTTTTCCCTTTCTTTTTCCTTAAATAAATCCTGAATGATCATGGTTTGTCTTTTATGGCTTGATAAGGATCTCAGTATCTCTCTGACCCCTGTTTAGCTTTTGAACACTGTGTTTTCTGTCGTACGTTTGGTTTGGATCCAGGGTAAGTGGTCTTTCATTAGCGGTCAGTCGGGCTGGACGTTGCCGGTCTCCCACCAGCTCAGAGCTTCAGGCGATGCCTGCTGTTGCGGACTCAAAACAGACTGGAAAGAGCATGTGAAAACCATCCAGCCATGCGTGACCGCGTACGAACCCGGGCATCTGTGCGTGTGTCTGGCCAACATGTTAGACATTAGCCGTTTCAAGGAGGCGACGGTGAAAATGCAGCTCGCCGAGTTACTCGATATTCAAAAAGTACAGGTCTGCCAGCTTAGCAGACATTAAACACACACACACACACACACACACA
>NW_015549605.1:2210362-2226687 GCF_001515605.1 Sinocyclocheilus anshuiensis | reverse complement strand
TATATATATGCCTTGCCTGAGTAAACTTGCTTTACCAGCAGAGAGAGAGAGGAAAAATGTGTATTTAGTGTAGTATAAATGCAGCATTTAAACTACCATATGCATGCCACATAACACTATGTTAAGAATATTGAAAAAAATAAAATACACCTTTGCCGTTTCCCTTACAATTGATTCACAGTTACAACTGGACCTTAAACGATAAACAATGACCAATAGGCTATATATACTGTATACACACACGCTCATTGATAGCTCTGTACTGACTTGAGCAAATTTGATTCAAACTGCTACCCGAGTCACTTTGACCAACTATTTAAAAAAAGAACCGGTTCAAAAGAGTCATTTGTTTGAGATTCAAATATCAGGGCTCGCACTGTGTTTGTTGTTGTAAGCAGGAACCTAAACAGGAACTTCATGAGATATCTGACAAATTGACATGTGGATGCATACATTTTTCACCTATTGTTGGCAATGGCAACAAGATTAGTCTATATAATGAAATATACAGCCAACATTTAGTAAAAAAAAAAAATCTGACCCCTTGATACACTAAATTGCTGGTTAGTGTATTTCTATTTCTATTCACCACAATGATTTATGATATATTGAGTTTTCCCTAATTTTCTTTTTTGAATTCCAGTGTTTCTGAAGGTCTTATGAAGGTCAACTTAAATTTAAGACATCGATGTTTTCAAAATACACTGCTCTTTATATTTTTGTCTTGTTTTCTGAAAAGAAAATCACAATTTTGTCAGTTTTTGCTTAAAGCAAGAAAAATATCTGCCAACCGAGTAAGAAACATAATCTCGATTCAAAGGCAAAACAAGATATTTTTTCTTGTTTTGATGTTCAACTGTCTTCTCCAAACTTTACAACTGTACTTCAATGTGGAATGTCAAAAGCTAAATTATTGTTATTTTATTTAATTGAATACATTTAATTTTATGCATTAGCAGATGCTTTTATTCTCTCTTTGTTGAAGAGCCAACAATAGTCATAATATAAATGCCATGTTTATTAGACAACTAGATTAGGAAGCAAGCTAGAGAAAAGAAGAAAAAGAAGTTTCTCTTTCATATTTTTCTCTCCACTCACCATCACCAGATGCAGTCAAACCCTTAATGCTGTGCTATAGGTTCTTCTGCAGACCTGATCGTGGAGAAACCCACTTTAATTTTACAAGCCGACATCCAAAACATCTTAAAATAGATGCTGAGATTTCCCCAGAGGACAGCACACATTGTTTTTCCCCTCGTGCTGCCGCAGGGAGCAGCAGTTTCCCTGTCATTATCCTCTTAAAATAAATGACTTCTAACTGCATCGCCTCGAGAGCCAATGTCAGTGTGCTCTGCAACATGTGACCCGCTCTCTATCCAACCTAACAGTGGGAAATTATGAGTCATGCTAATGTCATAGTTTGCTAAGCCACAAAAATCTTCATCTTTTTGTTTGAATCATGCTGAAGGGCATTTCAGTGGATGTTGGGGGTACAAATGAAGAAATTTTCCCAGAGGAGTGGCACACATAACAGAAAACAGAGCATTACGTGCACTCACATACACACACCAGGCTATTAAGACATCTCAGAAATCCAGCAGGTCAGAGAAATAAAAACCTGAACCATTAGATGGCATCTCTGGCTCTTTGTTTGACCCACATGAGCACACAAGCAAACCTACCTGGTCTTTTCATATGATCTCACATAGCTCACATGATCAGTTCAACCAAAATGTTGGAATATCTCAAATCAACAACACCTCAAATGCAATATGTTACAGTTCAATTAGTATGAAATTATCTTGACTCACCAATGACGTTCACTTGAAGTTAAGAGAAGCTCGACAGTCTTTCTTTGTGCAAACTTATGCCGGTTATTTTTCTTCTGAAATCTGCCAGTCTATGAATGAATTAACTTTCAATGAAAGGGTGTTTAAAAGAAATCACTTGGCGGCCATCTTGGCAACACCCCCAATGCTCATTATTTTCTAGTACAGCTGCTACCTGCTAGCTGTCTGAAATGTCCAAAACTGTTGGCCTGGCATGTTCCAAGCCAGAAATAAAAAGTGTAAAACATTTATTTTTTAGCATTTACACATGCACATGCATGATGTCCTCCACTTCTCCTTTGATTTACACACAGCCCATTCAGAGCAAGTTATTTTTTGTTGAATACAATTTTGCAAAAACAACAGAAAAATACAACAAGCCCAGGTAACATAAATATGTTCTACATTTTTATTTTTGCTAACAATTCTATTAAGTTATGAAAACTCTGTATGCTCTCATTTTAAAAACGTTTATTCTTGGTTATGTAAATGTTAAATGAGTCGAATGATTAAAACTCATGAAGTGAGTTCAGGATTAAAAAAGAATAAATATCTGCCAATGGGCTTAAAAAAAAAAATCAAAGAGTTATTCCATACTTTCACACTCTTCATACAAGACAAAAATACTGAGGACGACTGCTCTGATTTAAGGTCTTAATTTATAGAAGGGCAACTTTTAAAGACCTTCAGAAACCCTGCAAAAATGTTTCTTAAAATTGAATTGATGTTGCCATCTTGCAACAGAATGTGATCTAACATAGAGATGCTCCCGGCCATTATCAAGTGACCGAAACCTTAACTTAGTCTATTTCTGTGGTTCTTAACTTCAGAGTCAGCGTCCATCATCAGCTCCTGCTATCAGCCTCCAGCCTCTTAGTTCCTGCTGTCTGATCACATCTGCAGCTCAAAGACTTTGATAACAGACTCAAACTGTGTTGAAAGCGGACAAACGTCAGTCTGGTATGTTTTGTAGTGGGATCAGCTGAGGTTAATGTTTATGAGAGGACTGGTTAGTGTTTGCTTGGGTTGGAGTGAGATTGAACCGTCTTAGATCTATACGCTCTGCATTGTCAGCGTGCTGATATGCCGATGTGATAATGTTTTGTGTAGCAGCAGTCCTGCAAAATTCAATATTAGCTCACAGCGAGTCATTTCGGTTGATTTAGAAAGCCTGCAGCTAACTGGTGAAATCAAAGCTACTGTCTGCTTAAAAGAGAAGATGTAGACGCTCTAACTCTGCACATGTGATATGACTCTGCAGGGTCTCTGTCATATGGAATAAGAGAAATATTCGGGATGTTTTAAGCAGGAACCTGAGTCTTTCTGCTGCACGATGCCCGCAAAGTTTCATTACCGGAAGAACTGGGGGTGTACAGATGAAAACTCCTGATGTTCCTCTGTGTGTTTGTGTGTGAAGAAAGTACTTCAGAGAATGCAAGTTAGCTCAAAGTTAACATTTTTTGGGGTTGTGAAATGTAATAATTACAAATCCAAAATAATCCATTCAAATCAAACTGAATCATGTTGAATCATTTAGTAAGAAATCATAATCAAATGTTCACAAGAGCAGCTATTTATACACCTAATGGGAAATATATTTGTCCCTCTCATAAGTGAAATATGACTGTTTTTGTTCATTAATAATTATGATTTAATTTTTACAGATCGTCTGTCGGTTTGACTTACCAGATGCTGCAGGATTGTTCAGCATCCTCATAACCTGAACTCCTCAAGACATTTGGGAATATGAGTAAGGACATAATTTCTCAGAACTGGACTGAGACATGTTAAACACATCCTCTCGATCTGCTCAGCAGATGAAAGGAGACGATGAGTGAGGATTTGCTGAAAAGCCGTCACTGGATTGTCTGCTTGATAAGTGAACCTGTGATGCATTACTATCAGCTACACCAGAAAGGAAGAATCAGATCTCATGTAATTCAGCGTAATCATAGTATCTGAATGTGTGTGTGTCCTTGCACTTACCTGATGTAACTGTGTGAAGTGTGTGGGGTGATGTATATGTATAGGTCCTTTATATTGGCTTTTAGTAGTATTGTCTGTTTAGCTTTATATATAAAAAACAGGTTTATAAGTAATCTGGTGATATTGTTAAAAATATTGAATTTTGACTTGAAGACAAATAACTTTTTTAAAGTTTACTTTAATCATTGTAAAAGCATCAAAATCACCAATGTTTCTTTATATACATAATTTAGCTCTGTCCCATCTAAACACGTTTGTACTGCTCTTTTACTCATAATATTAATCTGTTTACTCACTTCTTCCATCCGTCTGCACAAACTTCTATCATGTGTCTCAAACTTTGCAGAAGTATGAGCTAATAGCATTTGTTCTCCTTAAACTTTGAATTTTGTATGAGTTTTACAATGTACAGTGGAACTAAAGACGAACTAAAATACTTTCAGGTAAGACAGACCAATCACCTTTCAGTATGCAAATATTACGATGACATCACTGCTTCCTGTTACTTTTTGAATGCTGACTATTGTAACACTTTTCAAACTTTCATCTTAATTTACTTTTGGAACCATAATTCGGTGAATGCTTCTATGACATTATCACTATCAGTAAGATTTTGAATGTGTAAACAATCCATCAGTGTATGTCAAAGGGATACACTGATTTTAAGATTTAAAGGGATACTCCACCCAAAAATGAAAATTCTGTCTTTATTTACTCAGTCTCATGTCGTTCCAAATCTGCATGAATTTTTGCTTTGGCGGAACACAAAAGAAAAATGTTGGTAACTAAATAGTTTCTGTTCCCATAGTATGGGGGAAACAAACTGTTTGGCTATCAAAATTCTTCAAAATATCTTCTTCTGTGTTCAGCAGAAGATGGAAATGATTTGGAACCTGATGATGGTGAGTAAATGTTGCCAGAATTTTAGGTGGACTATCTCTTTAAAAATTCAAAGTAAGACACTTTAAAGTGCCCCTATTATGGGTAATGAAAGGTTCATATTTTGGTTTTGGGAGTCCCCAACAACAGGTTGACATGCATGCAAGGTCGATAAAACACTTTCATTGTCTTATAATATGCATTTATTTTTACCTTACTTGCTCAACGACTCCCAAACGATTCATTTTTCCAAACCCCTCCTTTGTGTGATGCTAATCTGTGGTGATTGGTTCGATTGGTCTCATTTTCATTTCATCATGCCTGTGTAATGCCTGATAAAGCAACGTTTGTGAGCACAGTGCTGCTTTGTGTACAGCGTTACCGGGGAAACCGCTATATTTATCGCTTCAAAAGCGGCACCTAGTGGCAAAGAATGAATTTGCATTTTCATTCAGACCAACAAGAAAAGACCAACAAGTGGGCGGGCAATATGCTAATGTTTCATTATGTTGATGTCAACATGAAACGGCTTGGGATTCGTTTTAAAAACGACTCGTTTCAATGATTCAGAGTCGACTCTTTCTTTTGAGAGACGATAACTTTATACACGGTGCACTTTCAAATTTAAAACTTTGCAGGATGTTTTCATTCACTTAGAGCTGTGTTACAAACTGCATGAAAGGTCATTTTCAAAAATCCATAATAGGGGCACTTTAATGTTTGAAAAATGCACTTCATGTGGTAACATCAAAATTAGTTTAATTCAAACTAAAAGTCTAAAATACTGTACGACATCAGCTTACACTAACAAGTCGTTTTTAAGGGTCAGATTAGAAATGGCTCCATAAGCATTCACTTTCACAAAAATCTTAAATTTCTTCAAAAAGAAGTTTAAGCTTACCATATATCTACATTAAAATTATGTACAAAACAAGTTTACATCAAGCATTTGGAGCTTAATTAATTGCTAAAAACTATGGAAAGAACAAAAAAATGCAAATATATGGGATCTGAAGACTGCCCTGCAGTCTGTATGAGTCCATGTGAAGGTGTGTGTGTGTGTGTGTGTTGGAGCTCACAGTCTATGTGTGTATCTGTGGCGGGGAGGGCTGTGTTGGGGTGAAATGGCATTGAGGTGATGTCCTACGTGTCTCTCCGCCGTCTTCAGGCGCTCTTGCAGCTCCAGGCGCTCCCGTTCTGCACGGCGGGACACTTTGCGGGCCTTCCTCAGAGAATGCCTCAGTTTCCCCACTCGTTCTTTTAACTGTTCATTCTTCCTCTCCAGCTCGGCCACACGCTCCTCAAGCTGTCCAACTCGCTCCTCCTCCTCAAACAACACCTTCTGCACGGAGGAACACAGCAGCTGAAAGATAAAATGAGAGAGACGGTCATTGACGTACATTTTAATCTGTGCATGCACTGACAACCTGACCCAGTGGAATGAAGGTCGACATACAACATGACATCATTTCCAGCCTCCGTCAGCCTTATTATTTCCTGTTGAGCGCTGCCTTTCTTCTCTGGGCCCCTACACATGCCAGCGTGTGTGTGATGGAGGCAGTTCAAAAGTCATGCCCACAGTAGACAGAAGCTGAGGCATGCTGTGTGTGTGCACATGTGGAGAGTGTGTGATTGCATGGCCGTGTCTGTGTGTATTTGAGCAACGGGAGGCCACATGTTCTCCCTGAACAGCGGAAAGGTCTAAATCCCTATTGTAATGGGCCAAATCTGAGTGTTACATGATGTCAAAGGTCACCACATGAGCTAATTGCACAAAAAGTGAAACACAAATGTCATGAAAATGAACGGCGACAGATGCTGTGGAGTTCGGTCATTTTAAGTCAATAATGATTCAAATGCCAGTTTAAAAAAACACTTTTATTTTATAATACGTTTTAAAATGTAATTTATTCCTGTGATGCAAAGCTGAATGTTCAGCATCATTACTCCAGTCTTCAGTGTCACATGATCCTTCAGAAATCCGTCTAATATGCTGGTCAAGAAACATTTATTAATATTATCAGTCTTGAAAACAGTGGTCTGCTTAATATTTTTGTGGAACCTGTGATATATTTTTAGGATTCTTTGATAAATGGAAACTTCAAAATAACGGCATTTTTTAAACCGAACACTTTTGTAACATTACAAACGCCTTTACTGTCACTTTTAATCAATTTAATGCATACTTGCTAAATAAAAGTATTAATTTCTTAAAATAATAAAAAAAAATTAAATAAGTTCATCTGTTTGCACAGCTTTTAAAACACTGTCCTTGAACAGAAAAACATGCATACTGTAGAATAAAGACTGCTGCGAATGACTGTTGTTGTGTCCTACTGTCCAAACAAAACCCCCACTGCTGTAACAACAACAGCACTCTCCAAACGACACGACACCCAGAGCAGACAGACAGGTGGACACAACACACACATGCTGGAATAAACATCTCTGCTCATTAACTAGACCTTATAGTCATTCTTTTGCTTCTAAAAAACTATGTAAACAGCTATTTTGCAATGCTATTCGATATAATAAAATTTCTTCTTAATGTGGGTGTTGTGTATTTAAAACCACAAGAGCCAAACATAGCCTGCTTTGCTTTCAAACCCAAACCAGACCCAGATGTGATGGTACGTGAGTCATCCATAACAATAGATGAGTGTTTTTGAGAAAAGAAAATGAGACAAGAATGCACAATAGACAATGAGAGAAAGAATGAAGAAACGGAGAGAATTTGGGCACACATTTGGGTTTAGATAGATAGATGGATGGATGGATGGATGGATAGATAGATAATTATGCATTGAGAAATTTGACTGTGTAGCAAATGCAATGGTGTTTTTGCATTTGTGTGAATCTGATTAGAGTTTAATAAAGCATAATGGGTTTTTAAGATGGATGGTACAGGAAGCAGGGGGCGACATAACTAATAGACACGGTGCCGGCTATATAGTTACAAGAGCACAAAGTCCCTCAGGCGGCCTCAAACAGTCCTTTTCCCACAGGAAAGCTCCTGTGTAAAACAGCTCTCATTATCTCTCTGAGGTTCCCGGGCCTGATAATCACACCCACCTGTTCCTGCAGCGCACACACCATCATTATCTTTATCTTCTCTCTCAGCATCTGTCTGTCTCTCTGTGCAGATGTGATTAGTGAAGTGTCCCAGTGTGTCTTTTTTGATCTGTAATACTTGAATGAATTTAATAGTATTGTTAAAGAAATGTTCAGGATTAAAAAAAGATGCTGTTAATAGGGCTTTAATTAGTTCGAAACCGGATATCGCTTGTTTGCATCTAGACAGACCAACTGTCACATCTGTTTAGCGGAGTGGACACCTGTTAGAGGAATCCTGCACCTCCTCAGGTCACTGTGTCAAATCTCAAGATGAATGGACACACACAAAAATACTTCTGACTGCTTTTGATGCATAAAGTTTTCTATAATTGCTTTCAATACCTCAAATTCTCAGTGCAGGTTCTCCTTAATTGCATCTACATTTCTGTTCAAAAATTTGAGGTCAGTAAGATTTTATTTGAATGAATACTTTCGAAATGTATTTTTTGAAATTAATATTTTTACCCAGCAAGAATGCAAATTAAATCAATTGATCAAAGTGAATTTGACAGTGTTGTAAAAGTATTGTGACATTAAAGACGAGCAGAAATGGCTGCTAAAAATTCAGCTTTGCCATCACAGGAATACATTTTAAAATATATTCAAATAGAAATTTGAATATATTAGGTAAAATAAAATAAATAAATTTTGGTTGGCATAAAAGACTGGGAATTTAAACCTATCAAGATAAGATCTGACTTATTAAATACAATACTATTATAAAATGACATTAATTCTTCAATATAATAAAAAAGTATCTGGACATTTAAATCACTCTGTATGAATGTAACTCTGCTAACAAAATACCAAACCATGTGGCATCTGCAAAAAAAACTGACGTATGCAGTCAAACAAAAAAAGCATTTGGCATTTGACATTTGTCTGGAAGGCAAGGGAGATTCCCGCTGGTTCACACCCAGAACTTTTCTCTGTTGGTATATTACGCTCAATAAATCAGAAACTGTATCGCCCCAGCTGATGACTGTTTTCAGTTAGCTGAAGTGGCTATTAATCTGTATGTTCAGGCATCTCATTGTGTTTGTCTTCAGATAAACTCCTCCCCTCCAACAGCAGACCACAGTCCGACTAATGAGTGGCTTTGTGTTTGATGTGTGTGAATGTACAGCAGGCTAATCTCATCAAGGCGAACATATCTGCCTCCACTTGATACTGTGTGTGTGTGTTACATCCTCACATCCTTCAAAACCCCTGCTATAACCTCTGAGGACCCCTGACATTCCTCCCATTCTGCCTCAAACCGTCCACATCAAACGCATGATTTATTTTCCTTTCAAAACCCACCGCCGTTTCCCCCGAGATGATGTCCACATGTCCAGTTGACGTCTCCCTCACTCTTTTCCATTTTCATTCTATCTCAAGCTTTATTTTCAGTGGCAGATGTGTGTGTTTAGGTGGCGACAGGCTGTCCGTGAGTGTGTGTAAGATAGAGCAGCTCTAGCTGGGAGGTCTTTAATCCGGCCTCTATCGAGCCGAATGAACTCTTGAATTACCTCAGCCTCCTACCGTGATGAACAGTCACAATCGTCAATACAAAGACCACCAAAGAAAGGGACTTGTGTGTCTAAGTGTGTGCTGTATAATGGAGCTGCATTTACCCATGAGAACCTGAACATGTTACTTTTTTATATTATTCTCATTCCCTGTGTTACTCACACCTTTTTGTCCGTAGCCAATCAGATTTCTTGATTCTTTAGTTGTTTTTCACCAGACGCTAGTGCAACACTAGTGGAATGGAAATTGGTTGCTGTTTTACTGTTGAAGCACAGGTAAAAATAATGCATTTGTGCAAGCAGACACTTCTGTCTTCATAAAAAGCCATTTACGAGACTCTTGAATTTACAACGGAGTCATTTTAAAAGAGTGAACATGCTCTGAACGTCTGCCTGTTACGATGCAAACAAGCTTGCGCAAACACGTACACATACTGATGTTCACCTTTCACAGATTTATGCCTTTCAATTTTCTTGTCTTGACAAGATATATAGTTTTAATTTATGTCTGCCACTCTATAGTGCATTTTGAGCCCATCTGTGTGTGTGTGTGTTTACTGGTGTCGTACCCTGCTGTCTTCCTGGCTCTCCCAATCACTATTAAAGTTGTGCATGGTCTGTCCACCAGAGCAGTTTGAGAACTGGAAGAGGCTGGAAAACAGTCGTCTGTTCTCCAGCGTGTCAGGGAATATGGCATCCTGAAAGTTGACTCCATGAGGGAGGATGTTGTAGTTTTCATCCATCCTGTAAGAGACATGTACATGTTTGTTTGCATATACTTGTTGTGAGGATGTTTGACTGTATGACTTAAATTAGATTGTAAAAAATTTAATTTAAATACTAAAACTAACTGAAAATAAACATATATCCAACTATTGTTTTATTAAAGAACTTCAGTTCTTGAAAATAAGTAGACAAGCAATGCTTGTTTGTGTTTGAAGACAGCCTACTGTAGGAAAAAGGGGCAGCTCATTCCCTACATTAATTTTAAAATTAAAAATTTCAAAAGTAAAAAAAAACAAAAAAACTTGTAGTTCAGTGTGTGAATAGAATGATTCAATAACCACCCCGATTCTTAAGTAGAATCTGTTCGAGTCATTTATTCTAGAATCGGACTACATTGGTCCTGTTGTATATTTCTGATTCACTAAAAGAACCGGCTCATAAGAGTCATTCGTTTTGGGATTGACTTCAAGGGTTGCACTCAATCTTTTGATTCACTAAAAAGAACTGGTTGATAAGAGTCATTTAGTAGCGGTGCTGTACTGAATGTTAATGCAAAAAAAGACAAAATATTTCTGGCGCAAGCAACTGCAAAGCAACACCTTAGCAACCACCCCGAGTACCTTAGCAACCACCCTGGGTACCCTAGCAACCGCATAGCAACACCTTAGCATCCATCTATCTATCTAGACTGCATTGCCTTCAAAATATTCAAGATTTAAAACTACTTCTACTTCAGACTGAAAACTGTCAAACTTTTGAAGCTTTTAAAAACTTTTTGGTCAGGCTTTCTCAAGCCAACTTAAAGTTTGTCTTGACGAACTTTTTTTTAATTAAGTTCAGAATAAGAACCGGTTCTTGGTCTTTAAATAGACGTGAACCCACCTGAGGAAGAATATGTAGGAGTTGTTTTCCATCACCGTGTGTGACTGACAGCTAAAGTACCCCAGTCCCGTGAGGTTGAGGCGCGAGCCCGCAGGCACCTCCAGCATGCTGCCCCACGCCTGATCGCACAGCAGCTCCACCTCCGCCGCGTACAGCAGCGCGTCCTCCGCGCGCTCGTGCTTCAGGTACGGCAGGTAATTGTAAAGGCTGGACGCGTACGGCTCCTCGTGGATGGCCAGCACCTTGGCGTACACAATAATCTCGGCGAGTTCAACTCGACAGCCCTCGCTCAGGGGTCGCCACTCGCTGGGCAGCTGACACGCAAACGCGAATCCGACACCCAGCGTCAGCAGAAGCGCAAGGTGCATGCTTCCCGTGCCTGCAAATAAACCCACGCGTAAAAGTGCTCGTTCACGGGTTCAGTGGATAGGCGATGCAAGTGAAAGCACTCATGCAGCGGCCCGGGGTCAGATCACATAATCCTGCTCCTCCTCGATCCATCATCACTCCTGAAGTTCGTCTCAGGCCAATCGGCGCGCTGGAGTTTAAACAGCCAATAGACGCGCTGCGTCCTGCGTCCATCCAGCAGCCTCACTGCTGCATTCCTGGACGGCATTTGGACTCATTTTCTGTCTTTATTGATTATACAGGCAGAAAACAGATCACTGTTCATGGGAATTCACTTTCTACAAAAGTGTTTTAGGGAAAATACATTAGAACGTATGGACCCTTTACTTTTCAGTCATGCAAAAGTTTAACAAGTTTGCAAAAAGCAGAACACAATAATCAATTAATCATATAAATAATATGACAAAGAACATTATCATTTTATTTAATCCGGGTGATAAAAGTGTTAAAACTAGTATTTTTAAATTTGAAAAGTACAGTTCAGTCTCCCCTTAATTGTTAGGCTACCAGATTAAAATTTATACAGGCAGAAAACAGTTAATGGAAACTCACTTTCTACAAAAGTGATTTTAGGGAAAATACATTTATATAACGTACGTATGGGCGTTTTATTATTATTATTATTAAAGGGATAGTTCACCCAAAAATGAAAATTCTGTCATTAATTACTCACCCTCATGTCGTTTCAAACCTGTAAGACCTTCATTCATCTTCGGAACACAAATTAAGATATTTTTGATGGAATCTGAGAGCTGTCTGACCCTGCATAGACAGCAACGCAACTGAAATGTTCCCAAGTCCAGAAACGTAGCAAGGAGACCTGTAAAATAATCCATGTGACATCAGTGGTTCATCCGCAATTATACGAAGGAAGCTACGAGAATACTTTTTGTACACAAAAGAAAAAAAAAACATTTTTTGATGCGGAGGAGAAAAACGTCTCCTCCGCATCACCCTGGTGCCATTTTGGAGAGTATCAGCTGGATGTAAACAGCGTATGCTGTTCTGTGTCAGCTGCGTCACGCCGGATCTGTTTCCTACGTTGTTGTGATTTGATCTGAACGAAAACAGCGTATCGGTGTGACGCAGCTGACACAGAACAGCATATGAACGTTTACGTCCAGCTGATATTCTCCAAAATGGCACCAGGGTGATGCGGAGGAGACGAATTGTTGAATAAAGTCGTTTTTTTTCTTTCTTTTGTGCACAAAAAGTATTCTCATAGCTTCGTATAATTGTGGAAGAACCACTGATGTCACATGGATTATTTTACAGATCTCCTTGCTACGTTTCTGGACTTGGGAACATTTCAGTTGCGTTGCTGTCTATGCAGGGTCAGACAGCTCTCAGATTCCATCAAAAATATCTTAATTTGTGTTCCGAAGATGAACGAAGGTCTTACGGGTTTGAAACGACATGAGGGTGAGTAATTAATGACAGAATTTTCATTTTTGGGTGAACTAACCCTTTAAATAATATGTAGTAGTTTGTCTCTGTATTGTGTTGCCCATTTAAAATTATTTAAGTTAGCCAGGTGCCTAAAAAAATGGTCTTCTCTAACTGGGATACCACATCATATTTAGATGTAATTTATTTGTGTACTTTTTGCTCTTTATTTATTTAGCCTACGTGACGATTCGTGTAAAGTCTAACAAGTCTGCAAAATGCAGAACAAAATAATCAATTCATAATATAAATAATACAATACAGATTATCCTTTAATATTATGCTGATGATACAAGTGTTAAAACTAGTATTTTCAAATTTGAAAAGTACAAAAGTTGTATTCAATGGACTGTATCTTTTTTTCTGTGTAATATCGATGGAAATGACCGTTCAATCTCTCAATTCTCAAGTTTTGAAAGCGTGTACATTGTCGCTCAGCTCTGTCTCAATGCCTCCATCTAGTGCATCAACAAAGTCATTACATTAGAGGTGACAACTTTTTATTACAACGATATTGATCTATTGTTATCGTTGTTGTTATAGCTATATTGAAGCGTTTTTATGACCCATAAAATCTAAATTTACCATATGGAAGGAAAGCGCAAAGCTGATTCTACACCCACGAGAGTTTGTCATCATATAAATAGGAAATTATGACTGTTACGCACTAAAATCATAACGGGGGGCAGAAAAGCCGCTCCCTTTGCCCCAGTTCTGGGTGCGTTATGCGGGATGACCTCAGCAGGACAGGCGCAGGGAAACCCCGGCCGCGTCGTGGCGTCACCGTCAGCTGGTTCAACGCTATTCATGGGAGCAGCTTCAGAAGCTAGAGCCTTATGACATCGGATAGACATTTACTTGCATAACGCTTACTGCACACAGACCCATCCTTCTGTATTACAGATCTGTGCGTTCAGCGCGCTGCACTGACGTCTGGATCAGGAAACGCAGCATTTCCCAAAACAAGTCGGTGTACACAAGTGAACGCTTGGTGAGTATCGCAGTGCTTTTAAATGTAGCGAGTCATTTCATTTTATATCTTTAAAAAGTGTCTCCACATATATTAACATGTTGCGCACTCATAAAACATATTAGGGCGTAGTTTACGAGTGTTGGTTAATTTCTACCGCAAATGTCCTAGTTAACTTTCGTTTTCTCGTCATATGTATTGTGAAACGTCCCAGGTGGGATTTTAACAGTCACCATTTAGATTAGCGTTCAATCCCACGAGAACACTAAGTAACCATTGTTTGCCACTCAAACATGTGTCATCTACTCACACTAATGTCATTCAAAATTCATTTCAAGCCATAAGAACTAAAGTCATTATTACTTAATCTTCCTACAATCTTCCAAAGCATTGAATCGTTGCCACCAATCAGACCGAGTCTGGGTTTAACTCGATAACCTTATCAGAACGACTGATAACGAATCATTCAGATTTAGTGATGTGGATCAAATGAATAACTGATACTATTCTAATTTTAGTTTTTTGATTGCATTTTGAACATACTAGCACAAGCACATACATTTTTTGGTTCAGCCAAAGTTTCACTTTTCATTCTGTGCTGATAATTGCATATTTGAGCATAAACCATTCTTGAACTAAGAGTCATGTTGTGGTATTTCATAACTCAGCTCAAGAAGCTCCAGAAACATGGCATCTGGTTCATCGATGATGAACGGGGACATCAATCACCCACGCGGGTCCGGCCCGGGGAATCTGGGCAGTTTAGAAGAGACCCTCCAGCAAATGAACACCCTGATCAAAGAGAACAAAGAACTGAAGGGTGAGACTTTCAGTCATAATCACAGTACATAAACGCGCTCCATCGCATACAACAACCCCATTTCCTTATGTGTATCCCACAGAGGCCCTGAAACAAACCAACTTATCCATGAAGGAGCGCTTTGAGGGTCTGTCGGCATGGAAGGAGAAGCAAAAGGAGGAGAGAGACTTCCTGGAGCAACGATTAGAGGAGGCCAAAACCAGACTGAATGCTGTGGATTCAGAGAATGAGGCGCTGAAGAATCGAGTGGAAGAGCTGGAAAAAAGTGGAGCTGAGGTGAGACAAGATAGAAACAGTGAAAGATCATACCATTTAGAAATATCGAATCAATATAAAAAGACTTAAATTAAGTTATATATCTGCCGTAGTGTTTACACACCGAACTGGAGGCGCTGAGAGGTCAGATTGCTCGTCTTCAGGCCGAGAAGAATGATCTAGTAGCATTAAACTCTGAACTCCAGCTCAAAATGGGTCAAGGTTCACCTAGAGATTCCTTCATTGAGATTAGAATAGCTGTAAGTATGCACACACACACAGAAACACAATGAAGCGGCACTATGTTGCTCAATGTCACTCTCTGTGCTTTCTTCCACAGGAAGATGAGTTAAAAGTGACCAGAGATTTGCCCAATATGCCAAAGGACCCTTGTGCTTTCAGCATGTAAGCACTGCAGAATTAGGCATGAAGTTCAGCAGATTTCCAATGAAATGCTTCTGATTCAGTCAATTTAACAGTCTTTGACCCCTTGCTTGCTTGTTTGTTTATTTGCTGTATGTAGCTATAGTTTGTGAGCTAGAAATGGCACTAGATCTGACAAAAACTCTTTATGTGAGAGTTTTAAGTTCGAAAACGTATTCAAATAGTTTCTAAACCATGCAAAAAAAAATTCTTTATGGGTTAAAGTTAGGATGTGGGCCATGGTAAGTCTATAGTAATTGTAGAAACACAATAGGTCCTCAATTTAATAACTAAACAAATATGTGTGTGTACGCAGGCCAAAGGCTGAGTCGGAGGAACAGACAGTGAGGCAGCTGCTTCGCTCCCTCAGAGCAGAGACTGATGAGAAGGAGAGACTGCAGCTAGTGCTCCAGGAGGCACGTGGGAGGTAGGACACAATTTCGCATACCCTCTCAGAGACAGAACTTAAAGAGTTAGTTCACCCAAAAATGAAAATTCATTAATTACTCACCCTCATGTCGTTTCAAACCCGTAAGACCTTCGTTCATCTTCGGAACACAAATTAAGATATTTTTGATGGAATCTGAGAGCTGTCTGACCCTGCATAGACAGCAACGCAACTGAAATGTTCCCAAGTCCAGGGACGTAGCAAGGAGATCTGTAAAATAATCCATGTGACATCAGTGGTTCATCCGCAATTATACGAAGCTATGAGAATAGTTTTTGTGCACAAAAAAAATGACTTTATTCAACAATTCGTCTCCTCCGCATCACCCTGGTGCCATTTTGGAGAATATCCGCTGGACATAAACAACCTAAGCTGTTCTGTGTCAGCTGCATCACACCGGATCTGTTTCCTACGTTGTTTGCGCATTGATTTGAATGAAAACAACATATCCACGTGAATAAAGTCGTTTTTTTTTTTTCTCTTTTGCGCACAAAAAGTATTCTCGTAGCTTCGTAAAATTACGGTTGAACCCCTGATGTCACATGGATTATTTTACCAATCTCCTTGCTACGTCTCTGGACCTTGATCGTGGTAATTACATTGCTGTCTATGGGAGGGTCAGAGAGCT
>NW_015549605.1:2199584-2209547 GCF_001515605.1 Sinocyclocheilus anshuiensis | reverse complement strand
GGGTGAGTAATTAATGACAGAATTTTCATTTTTGGGTGAACTAACCCTTTAAGGTGTTTGAGCTTCTTTTATTGTATATGCTCATATTGGGTATTTGCAGAATTGCCGAGTTGGAGAACAGACTGGAACACGCTGACAGCAGTGCACAGACATCTCTCCCCTGTTCAACTGAAATCAATGTAGGATAATCAGACTTTTATAGCTATCCATGTAGCATTTTTGAACTAGTTATTTGATCAAAACATCCATGTGACTGAGGTCTTTGAGGACAGTCTTGTCTGAAAGAAAGTGAAAGAAAATTGTTGGGAGTGCGGCAACAACTTTGAATTTACATTTACTATGAGGAAGCGACATTGTTTTCTATGTTTGTTTTCACCAGGCAAGCGCTGAGGTGAAGAATCTGGAGGATCAGTTGCTGAAGCTCTGTAATGAATTGAAACAGGCTCAGGTCAAACTGGACGAGGCTGAGAACATGAAAAGAAACCTGCAGGACAGGTCAGAAACACCAGTCAACAATAACCTATACACAGCTTTTTTGATTAAAACCTTTTTTTTTAAATGTTTTTTAAATAATAATAATACATTTATTTTTATATGTTCATCATTAAGTTTTACGTATAATATGTATTTTTCTAAATATTAAACTTGACATTGAGACTAAATTGCTTATCATACACTGCTTTCAAACTTGATTTTGTTTCTTCTGGAAATGCAAATCTAGTTTCAATATATAAGGTCACCTAAAGTTTAATAGTCTGTTGTTATATGCAAAAACAAATTAATTTAACCTGTAATTGTAGAGCACACGAGTGATAAATGTAGAAATCCAGATCTTCCTTTTGGGTGTACATTTTCTTTTCTTTGACATGAAGGTCTACAAAATCTGCAAAGTTTCCTATTTCTCACATCTAATGTTCTCTCTGCAGGTGTAAAGATCTGGAGCAGAACCTAGGTACTCTGAAAACTCAGCTCGGAGAGAAACAGAAGGTTCTGGCTGAGAACGACACTCTGAGGGTTCAGATGGAAAGCCTTCAGGCTGCTGTTAAACTGGAACAGAAGAAAACTCAGGATGAGAAGTGAGTGCAGCTTGTTACTACCCCCATCTGATGCCTACAAAAACACACATTTTTTAATTGAGTTGCATGGGGGAAATATAGACTCAACTCAGTTGCACATTGTGTTTATGAAGTTTTCATAATAATCACATCTCCTCTTATCTTTCTTTAACAGGAACAACCTGAACCAGCTGAAAGATGCCTATACCAAGCTGTTTGAAGACTACAATGAGCTCCAAGAGGAGAATAAGAAGAGAGAGGTACAAATTCCCATTTACTTTAGAAAACTTCAGGCTTACATTTATTTATTTCTTGTTTTTGTATTTGGCCAGACACTATTGTTTAGGTACATCTGTGAACTACAAATATTCTCTTAATTTTTGAAGGAGAATTAAGCTTGCAGCAAAACATTTCTATATTTAAATACAGTTTAAGGCAGTTAATTTTGTATTCGGAGTGTGTTGGTGATTCATCCTTCTTGCGTACCTCATTGTGCATGATCAGGGTTGTGCATCACGGGAAGACTATGATGACCTCCAAACCAGGTTTGATACGGCTGAAAAGGCGCTGGCAGACAAACAGAAGAAGATTGACGAGATGAAGATGGAAATCTTCCAGAAGGAAAAGGAACTAGAAACTATCTCTGTTTTCCAGGCTCAGGTACGAACGATTGTACGGCATGGCTTGCTGGGCGTCCTCCCAATTTTTAAGCTCCTTGCAATCTCCATCATTATTTTTTATTATGTGTTTTGGTGTACACATACAGGCAGAGATATATTCCTCGGATTTCTACGCAGAACGAGCAGCTCGGGAGAAGATTCACGAGGAGAAAGAGCGTTTGGCCACTCAGCTGGAGTATGTGAAGAAACAAAACACCCAACTTCAGGACGAGATGGAGTCACTTGGCAGGTCCGTCGTAAACTTTAAACACTTACCTGCTCACATGTGAGCTCTGTGATTTTGAAAAGGGAAATGTTTTATGCTACAGGCATTCCATGAGTGAGATGCAAAGGAGACATGTGTCACATGGGGCCAATCCACAAGGGCCAGCATCTCCACATCACCCCCAAGGAGGTAGAGATCCTTACCATAAAGAGTCCATGTTGTGAACTTTTGTGCTACTGTACTTGTAACTGTATATCAGGATCACATAGACCTCTTTATTCCACAGGTGACTGGCAGCAGCAGAATATTCCAGAACATGCTTGTCCCAAATGTGGGGAAGTCCTACCTGACCTGGACTCCCTGCAGATCCACATCATGGATTGCATCATCTGAGTCTGTTGCCTAGTAACCCTATACCAGATCCCCCCAATATGTGAACTTGTGGTTTGATAGCTTTAACTTCAAGCAGCCTGAAACATAATGCTTCAGTAACACGGGTCTATAAACCCTGCATCCTAACAATACTGCATATTATCAGTGTGGACTGTTTCAAATGAATAGATGCTATTGGTCGAGAGTGAGAATCAGGATTTAATGTGTAGCTTTAATTCTGACTAGTTGGATTTACTTCAAATACACCCTATATAACAGCAACATTATTAAGCTGCTTTAAGACAATTTATCACTGTCAACTATTAAGAAAAAAATATATGTTGCAGGTGAGCAATCAGTGTGGCATACATTATCGATTAATCTGTTGTGGGTGAATTATGTTGTTGGTGGTAGCAAAAATATTCTTTTAAAGATTTGAAATCTCAGTTAGTTATATTTGCATTATACTTTCAATGCCCCACATTATACAGACAGAGGTCAACAGATAATGTTTTTCTTACTTTTGTTTGTTGGATCTGTTAACTGTTAAAGCACTTTATTCTGTTTAATAAGCAAGGTTATTACTAAGTTAGATCTGGGGCAAATTACTCTGAATATATAACCGTATCTGTGTTTTAATACCTGCCTAAATCTAATAAATACTTTTCTGAAGTTCATATTGTTTTCGAAACATGGGCTCTATCATTAATGTGTTCTTGAGGTTATGGGTAAATAACCCTGCAGAATGTAGCACTAAAATGCATATTAAAGGACTAGTTCACCCCCAAAAAATGAAACTTTGTTGTCATTTACTCACCTTGATCATGTCGAAATCGGTATGCCTTTCTCAGTGGAAGACAAAATGAAAGTTTTGAAGCACTCCGCAGTAGATCTTAATCACGATTTTTTTTTTTTTAAGTGATCCAATATGACTCGTCCGTTATCTTCCTGTTATAAGTAAGTCATATGATATATGTATGTAAAGAACAAAGTGAAATTAAAGTTGTTATTTACTGATAGGCGTCACCTCCCCAACAGCTGTTAACTGTCGAAGTCTTCAGAATCGTGAATGGATAATTTTAACCGATTCTGTGAACTGAAAAGATTCGACTCAAATCCGTTCACTACTTCATGAGGGTAGTGCCAAGGAGAGCTAAATTTCAGTTTTTCCTCACAAATACCTACCGTGCAATTTCATAAGACTTAGCATAATATAATACCGACTAAGCCGTCTGCTTTTCACCTTTACTTCTCAATTCACACTGAATCTGGTTTATATAGGCTACTTGATTCATGACTTTATTAGTATTGTAAGTGCATTTAAAAAAAAATAAATAAATCAAAGTGCCATAGATTTTGAACATACTTACAAAACATACAGAGTGTGCAATGAAAACCATTCAACTTTGTTACTGATATTACAAAGGAGGTTCGTCTCAAAGCATCTTTATAAAAAAGTGATTTGAAACAGATTTATGTAGCATCAAACCTGTAAAACACAGTTCCTTTGTTCAGATAACAAGTAACGGTGAAAGACCCATATTGCACCAGTTTGGTACACATGCCAAGGAGATCATCATAAGTCATGTCTTTGTCCGACACCTCCAGCTTCAGGATTTCATCACATCTGCAATTTGGGAAGTTGAACTCTATTTTCACAAGAATATCTTATATTTCATAGGAATACCGATCTATTATTCTTTCCCTGTTGACTTGTCTGCCCAAAATGCCTGATTAACATACTGTATGTCCTGGGGCCCTCTACAGAAAACGTGAAAATAATGTCCTGTTTTGTAACAGAAAGTCGGATTCAAACCCCCAAATGTTTGGCATCTCTAAAAAGCCCTAAATGTGCCTGTACACCCGGTTGACATGACCATGTGCTGGTCATAAACTGGTTTAAGCTGGTCCTAAACTGGTCCTGAGCAGGATCTAGTTGCTTAGGACCAGCATAGGACCAGCTAAGGACCAGCTTAAACCAGCTCAAACCAGCATCCATGCTTCAAAACCTACCTAACCAGCATGTGCTGGTTTTTTCAACAGGGCAGGAAATCCAGACTTGAAACTGTGCCCAGCTGTTGAAACCAATGTGCTTCTGACTTTCATAATTTAGTAAAAACTAAACTATTTATCATATTTTAATTTACTTGGTCAGTGCATTTGTGTTTTTTTATTTCTCAGCTGGGGACATTTGGGAAAGCATATGATAAGATGAATATGATAAAAGATGATAAAAGACTGCCATAGCTGTCAGAAAAAAACAAATGTTCTAATAAAGATGTAACACTAAGATGACCAGACGTGCCACTTCCCGGGGACACGTTCTGCTCAGGATTTCTAAACTGCCTAAAATAGCCAGGTGTTAGGCATTTATGACATTAAAGTACCGCGAGAACTAGAGAGCAGAGCAGACGGCTCCATGCTTTCGAATCCCTCTCGCGGTACTTTAATGTCATACAACGATGTTAGACTTACAGTACATAGCAACTTTTTTCGCAAGATATGATATGGCTATATCATTTAAGAAAGGATTACATTTAAATTTAACTACTCTAAAAAAATAAATAAAAAAAAACTCGTGGTGCAACCATACAGAAAAAAAATATATATATTTTTTTTTACAAATCTAAACACCTTGTCAAAAAGTTTGAATGAAGTTTGATGAAACAGTTTTCATATATTTAAATAAATAAATACAATATAATAAATAAATAAATAAAAATACACTTTTATTTGGCCATGTCCGTTTGTGACAATGAGAAAATCCATGGCAAAATAATATGGAACTGCAATGGCTTCATTTCATTGGTTACTGGTCCAATATGAAGTCCCTGTGTGACACATCACATATAAATATATATTTTGTGTTTGTATCCAGTTTTATTTTCAGTTATGCACATTGGGGTATTTTGTGTTGTGTGTTGTATTTAGTTCATATTTTTGCATTATTTTAGTACCTGATAGTGTTTTTTTGTCTTTGTGTGCATGACCATGTGTACTGTCTTGTACCTTTGGTACAGGGGTAGCTCTTTATCCTGTTTTGTAAGTATTATTTTAAAAACTAGATTTGGGGATGTGATATTAAAGAGTTGGTGCCCTTGTGTGGTGTATAAAATTGATCCGATAGGACTCGAGCACTATATTCCAAGCCTTATGAAGTATATAATAGCTTTATGTGACAGACAGACCTAAATAAAAGAGAATTCAGAATCAAACTGATAGCCTATGTGTGAACTGGATCAGTCGATTCATTGAAAAGATTCGTGAGTGATTATAATTAGGAAAAAAAGCTAATATATATTAGTTATTGGGATTATTAGTAATAACTAAATGGTTATATATATTGCATAAATAGTTATATAATATTGCATAAAATCATTTTGACTATTTCTTTTGTGTTTTTGGTTTTGAAGCTTGACGATTCCAGACATCATTCACTTCACCTTTAGTGTTCCGAGTATGAAAGTCATCTGTATTTTCGAAGGCACCTACCTGTACTAGCTGACTTATAATTTATTTAAATGTACACAACACAACCCTTTCTATAGCATATAGAAACTATTGTAAAATGCATGTATCAGATGTGTTATATGGTGTGATTTTCACTTCAGTATGGAATTTATCACTTGCTGCAAGTGTGAAATACATTTGTCAGCAGGAAGAGGAGAAACGGATATCATATGGCACAAACATCTGAGAATGAGAGATGATTGTGAGACTACTTTGATTTGACTTTTATTGGTAGGATTACATTGTGATTACACATTTTTTTGCTAACATATAGACTAGAAGCTTTTTGATGAACATATTAATCAACAGTTATTACTCTAGAGCATTTTACAATGGAGGTTTGTCTCAAAGCAGCTTAACAAAGTGCTGAGAGATTTACCAAACATTGTAAGTGTAATACAGAGTTCCTTTATTCAGAGAACAAACAGCATTGAAAACTCCTCTTGACAAACTTTTGGTACACATGCCCAAGTAATCATCAAATATCAGGTCTTTGTCCCACACCTCCAGCTTCAGGTTTTCACCGACTCTGCAGTTTGTGAAGCTGAACACTGCTGACCACGAAGTATTAGCAACATCACTGTGATATTCTGTCTGCCCCCCAAAAGTAGAGCCACACCAGATCTTGATGTATGGATCGGGTTGGTTTCCAAAAGGGTCACCGGTGAGGCCTCTGGCATATATAGAAGACACTCGAACAGCAGCACTGGCAAAGTCCAGCTGAGACGCCAGAATCAGCACGGCCAGAGACACCAACCTAAGATGGTGAAGAAAGACTGCCATAGCTGCCAGAAAGAACAAACGTTCAGTTATAATGATTTAACACTCACAAATATTGAAATTCGAACACAATATTTTAAAAGAGGCAAAAAGTTTACAGTGTCATTTACTGTGCGCATGTTTTCTGATCCTTACCCGCTTTATGAAGCCAGTGCAATCACAAAAATCAGCAGCTAATTTAAACCCTTGCATACCGTATCTGTTATCAGACTGGTGATACAACTTGTATTTTGTAACCAGCTGTCAAGAGTGTATAAAATCATTTATAATTCCGTGTCCGGAGCCAGCTACAAAATCAAAGAAGTTTTTGTTTTTTTTCTACCTCCAATTGACTGCAACTAACGAATAACTTACTGCTTTTATGACATTTATTTAATTTTATTTGTGCACTTTACATCTTTATTTGATAAGACAGTAACGGTCATTTCCTAGCAAAGCAAATTTAGCAAATTCAACATACAGAGGACAAGAAACTTGACCAAATGTAGTAGTCAGAGAGACATTTTTAATACTCTGACAAAAAACATTCTTATTTTGCAAGGAAACCTTACCTTGAAAACCAAGTTGAAGTTGTGTCTAAAGACTTGTCTGCTTGTCTTCTCAGTTTCTGTCTGTTCAAACATTTGGTCCAGGTCTGGTCAAATACCATTTTGATACCCCCCACCATGTTTTAGTGCACACCCATGACATTTGCATGATAACTTTTTTTTGTTTTTTTTAACTGAGGGCACGAAAATTGGCAAGAGATGCCAAAGATACATTCCAAGGTATTATTCAAGACAAGCTTTATATGCAAATAATAAAAGCATACATGAATAAGATGCTTGGAACCCTTTTATGATTTTTTTTAGAAAAAGAAAACAGTGAGGATATAATTGATTAGATAATAGAAGATATGTAAGAAAAGAAGCAATGTCAGAAATGTCTTATACTAGGAGGCCTTTATTTATTTATTATTATGTGTGTGTGTATGTATGTATGTATTTGTGTGTACTGTACATGTATGTATATGGGTATTTGTGTTTATGTATATAGATTTTTTTTCTTCTTTTTGCCTGTTGATTGTTGCATGTGAATGTATATGAGCATTTCTGCTAGAAGTCTGTGTCGTTATAACTAGTTATTTTTGTTATGTAGAGTTAAAAGCAATAAAGATATAAAAAAAAAGCATACAGGAATAAATGAGTCATTATTTTTATGCTTTTTGTACTTCTGCAATACTGTGCACATGCAGACTTTCTGTATGCATGAATACAGGGATGACACATTTTTCGAAGTGTGCAGTATACAACAAAAATAATAATAATAATAAATAAATAATAAATAAAAAATCTGTGTGGAATTCTGTTTCCCACCATTAAGCCAAAAACGTGATAACTTTTGGAGCAGGTTTCTTTGTGTTTTTAATTGCTTTGACATCCATTTTTGTGTTTGGGTGTGCATAAAAATGAAAGTGAAAATGAAAATATTTAATAACTGGTTTCTACTCTCAAACAGGTTTTTCTCATCCTGATGAGAAACTACTGATGGATATTTTTTCTCAGCACCATCAGAGCATTGTGTATTTATATCAGGGTGTGAATGCTGATTATTACAGTGATCTTAGATGGGTTCATTTTATATTTAAAATGAACATTTAAAACATTACAATTTTAATTCATTAAGTTGTATTCCTCCCTAGTCACTGGTGAACCCAATTATAGCTGAATGTGTGTGTATGTTGAAGTGTCTAGTTCTTGTGTGCGTGTTTAATCACTTTTTAAAGTGATTTTTAAAGATATACACTACCAGCCAAGTTTTTGAACGTAAGATTTTTAATGTTTCTTTAAATAAGTCTCTTCTGCTCACCAAGCCTGCATTTATTTGATCCAAAATACAGCAAAAATGGTAACATTTTTGAAATATTTTTACTATTTAATATAACTGTTTTCTATTTGAATGCATTTTAAAACGTAATTTATGTGATTTCAAAGCTGAATTTTGTATAAAAAAAACAACACATTTCACATTAAAGGGTTAGTTCACCCAAAAATGAAAATTAGGCTGTGTTTTACTCACCCCCGAGGCCAAGCTCTATCATTGCAGTCAGCGGGTGTTGCAGTGCTTCAGTCCAAAAGAAGTGAAATAAAAAACGCCCATCCATAAAAAAGGTGTCTCACACGGCTCCGGGGGGTGAACAAAGGCCTTCTGTAGCGAATCGATGCATTTTTGTAAGAAAAAGATCCATATTCAAAACGTAATAATCACTTGAATCTAGCTTGCGCTCACTGTTGTAAACAGAAGCAGCTCGGGAGGATGACGTATGAGGTCGGCTTATAATTTACGAAATCACCCTCCCTGTGTAACAGTACACGACCCACTTTCCCACTATGTAAATATTGGTAGGCCTCGGTACTTTTATCATTTTTAATTGCTGCTCCATCAACTCCTTCTGACAGGACGAAGAAGTTAAATATGTCCCCATAGGTTACCTCTGGCCACTTCTTCATATCGTCTACCCACGTTAACAGTGACGATGGATGGGACAATTTGAGACCGTCTGATCGTTGTAAGAAGTTTTCACCGTGCTCCCAATTTAGAACATTTACGGCATTAACGTTCTTTGTCATTTCGCCACAGTTATAGCTAGCTATAAACAATCTTACAACTACTGAACTAGTTACCGCATGTGCCGTATCAGTTTAGCAGAAGTCGGATGACAAAATGCGGAAAAGCGAAGTATTAAAAGTGGGCGGGGCAGAATAAGGTGAATAGCCAAGCCGTAAAAATTAGACCACAGATTGCCTCGATTTCGCCAGGTGGGCTAAAAGCAGACTACTCGTAGCCCGTCCAATTTAGAGCTAAATCGTGGCTACATATAGACCATGTCATGAAATTACACTTATATCTTTGTAGATATTATTGACACTGGGAACATGATGGGATATCAACCATCTCATACGCTGTCTGACCAAAAACTACAGTGAATCAGGTTTGACTATAAGTGGGCTACAGATAGCCGCTCGGACTACAAGCTAAATCGTGGCTACACACAGGCTACGTATTGAACATGTCAAAGAAATGAAACCAAACACCCTGTAAACGCTGTTGACTTTGCTTACATGATGGAATATCATCTCACAAGTTATTTTGCCAAAAAACGACATGAAACCAAATTCAAGGTTATTTGGGCTAGAACTGGGTTACACATAGCCGGACAATATCGGGTCTATAGTTAACCGAGATGTTGAAATGATGGCTATTGCTTGCTGGGTAATGATGATTGGCGGCGAGTCGTCCACTTAGCGGAAGCCTAGGAGTCGGGGGGGAAAAAAAAAAAAAAAAAAAAAAAGACAAGGGAAAAGGAAAGCAAAAAAAAAAA
>NW_015549605.1:2199204-2199535 GCF_001515605.1 Sinocyclocheilus anshuiensis | reverse complement strand
CTAAATCGTGGCTACGCACAGGCTACGTATTGAACATGTCAAAGAAATGAAACCAAACACCCTGTAAACGCTGTTGACTTTGCTTACATGATGGAATATCATCTCACAAGTTATTTTGCCAAAAAACGACATGAAACCAAATTCAAGGTTATTTGGGCTAGAACTGGGTTACACATAGCCGGACAATATCGGGTCTATAGTTAACCGAGATGTTGAAATGATGGCTATTGCTTGCTGGGTAATGATGATTGGCGGCGAGTCGTCCACTTAGCGGAAGCCTAGGAGTCGGGGGGGGAAAAAAAAAAAAAAAAAAAAAAAAAAGGGAAACAAA
>NW_015549605.1:2196554-2198691 GCF_001515605.1 Sinocyclocheilus anshuiensis | reverse complement strand
CACTGACTCCAAGCTTTTGAATGGTATAGTGTATAATGTTACAAAAGCTTTTTATTTCAGATAAATGCTGAACTTTCTATTCATCAAAGAATCCTGTAAAAAATGTACTCTACTGTTTTAAATATTGACAATAATAATAAAAAAATGTTTCTTGAACAGCAAATCAGCATATTAGAATGGTTTCTGAAGGGTCATGTGACACTGAAGACCGAAAATTCCGCTTTGCCATCAAAGGAATAAATTTACATTTTAAAATACATTTAAATTATTATTTTTAATTGTAATCATATTACACAGTATTTAGTTTTTACTGTATTTTTGATCAAATAAATGCAGCCTTGGTGAGCAAAAGAAACTTCTTTCAAAAACATTAAAATGTTATTGTTTCAAACTTTTGGCAGGTACTGTATCTAGCATTTAAATTGTATATACATTGCAATAATATTAACTTGTGAAATATCTACCTATATAATTGCCTGTTGAGCAGTGATGTGCTACTCTTCTTCAATATAAATGCTATTGTCTACTTCTGATGTACTAAGTTAAACTTAAACCTCTATGCTGCTTCCAGAGTGAGGAGTCAGGTGAACCAGACATCACAGACTGTCCCGTTGCTCTTGTCATGGTGGTCAAAAGAGACACAGCATGTCCGGGGGGGGGGAAAAAAAAAAAAAAAAAAAAAAGAGACAAGGGAAAACGAAAGCAAAAAAAAATAAAAAGCTCCCAGGGAACATAACAAAATTTTTTCAGGTTTCTTTGATGAGAAAAATATATATACACTGACTCCAAGCTTTTGAATGGTATAGTGTATAATGTTACAAAAGCTTTTTATTTCAGATAAATGCTGAACTTTCTATTCATCAAAGAATCCTGTAAAAAATGTACTCTACTGTTTTAAATATTGACAATAATAATAAAAAAATGTTTCTTGAACAGCAAATCAGCATATTAGAATGGTTTCTGAAGGGTCATGTGACGGTGACCGTGATTTCACCAAGTACATGTTCCTGGATCAACATCCTTGTTGATCCTGGAACAACATTCCAATTAACCGATCAGAATTGAGGGATAACTTTTCAGGAAATGTCTGTTTTAGGCTTACGATCAGGGTTAGGTGCTTCTACATCCTTGTTAATCAGCTATCATTTCACACTGATTTTAGGAATAAATTATGGGTAGGGTTAGGTTTAGAGGTAGGGATTGGGATTGGGTTTACTAAATCCCTAAATACTAAAGATATTTCACAATATTACTGCTTTTGCTGTTCAAAAATGTTTGACTGGTAGTGTAGAGGTACTCATATTTTAGCGGGACAGTAATATTTCCCACACCACATTTTTGTCAATTTAGCCCTGACCACCTTTTGAAAACCATGGCCTCACCCATGAATGCCACTGTAAAGTGTCTTTTTGTGATGAGAGATCCATGACCTGGTGTTGTGAAAGATCTCTTCTGGTGACTACAATTCATATCTCTCTTTTTAACGTATTTAACTTTCATTATAGAAAAGAAACCTCACACATCTGTCTCTCTCTGTACGTTACAGAATAACACTACACATGTAATCTATGACTTTATACATACTTCTGCAGTGTATATATGTACTGTACATTGTGCACATTTTGACCTTCTCATTATAATATGATAAATGAAGAAACATAAACCATAATTCTTGCCATATTTTTCTCTGTACATTAGGCCTATTTGTTAATATGTCACTACGGCTTACGATAACTTTCCGTGATAACTTGTGTAGCAAATTACTTTCTGTTTTTAATTGCATGTGTCCTTTTATGTTTGGGTGTGTATAAAAATGACAATCATAGTTGTAGAATGACAGGATTAGTTTGTGCTGTCAGGCTTCTTGCGCTGAACGAGACTCAAAGGTCCGAGTCGGTAAAATTATCCGAACTTCTCATCACTAATTGACACGCCCCCAACTCGGAAACTCTGGGCTTAAAGAAAAATTTGAGTTTCCCACTCGTAATAACGACTTTGTGGTAGCGTTCATGTGTGTTCAACTCGTAAATACGATCTATCCGACATGACTTGAACGCACCATTAGTGCATCAGACGAGACGATGAAGAAGAAGTGCTGCTGCAGAGTTAGTGCATCAGAGAAAACCAAGAAGAAGAG
>NW_015549605.1:2188243-2196433 GCF_001515605.1 Sinocyclocheilus anshuiensis | reverse complement strand
GAGCATGTTCTAGTACACCCCCAAAACAAAATCAAGACTTTGTAAAAGAACATAATAGGACCCCTTTGATATCATGAGAGCTGTTAAATGTTGCAGAACGGATCATTCAAATCAGTTGTGTGAAACGGATTAAAGATTAATTGAAGAAAAAAAGAAGCGATAAATGATGACAACTTTGGTATTTTATGGAAGAACATCATGTTTTGTTTTTTTTTAATTTCCCCATCTAGAAGCAAGAGACCTTCTATAAGCTAACTTCCCATTTACTACGTTTACATTTGATGTACACTACCTTTTCTTTAACACAAAAACTGGTGCAAAACACTCATGTTTACGATAATCTGTGAGCAGGAAAAGGAGAAGCAGGGCTAATATGGCACATTCATATGAGAACAAGAGGTAATTGTGAATCAACTAACCTCAACTGAAGTCTCAAGTATTAATATATGACAGACTGAGTCTGATAAACTAATTCCACCATGTAATGAAACAAAAACATAATAAACATTCAGTGTGAATGTTCAATGTATATTGTCGATTTATTACTATCAGGCTAGTCACAGAGGTTTGTCATCACAAAGTGCTGGATTGGAACAGATTTATTGTAACAACTCGTACCTGTAAAACACTGTTCCTTTGTTCAGATAACAAGTAACAGTGAAAGCCCCATATTGCACCTGTTTGGTACACGTGCCCAAGCGATCATCAAAATTAAGGTCTTTGTCCCACACCTCCAGCTTCAAGGTTTCATTTGCTTTGCAGTTTGGGAAGTTGAACTCTGCAGACCATGTAGGATGAGCAGTATCCTTGCGATATTCTGTTTGGCCCCCAAAAGCAGAGCCACACCAGACCTTGAGGTATGGATCAGGTTTGTTTCCAGCAGGGTCACCGGTGAGGTCCCTGGCGTGTAAGCCAAACACCCGAACAGTAGCACTGGCAAAGTCCAGCTGAGACACCAGCATCAACACAGCCAGAGACACCAGCCGAAGATGATAAAAGACTGCCATAGCTTTCAGAAAGAATGCATGTTCATTTATGAAAATGCAACAAACAAATATTAAATGTGTAAATGATTAAGTGTTAAAGACACCTTACCTCACTTGTATTAGAGTCCATATGAATGCTTCCTGATCCTCATCCCCTTTATAAAGCCAATTCAACCTTAAAAATCTGATCAACAGGTGGTTAAATCCCATGCTTATCTGTGTTAACTATTATTATGAAACACAGCGGCCTATTTACTGTACATTTGCCAATAGTGTGCAAAACTGCATTCTAAGAAATCATATAGAACCACTGCAATAAAAGCATTTTAACAATTTACTGTCCTGACCATATAAAGTAATATACTATATATATATTTCATACTAGGTATAGTTCAAATCTATAAACCCATTTACTGACATGTTGCTCGAGATTTACTGATATGAAAACTATTATTAAACTTTATTTGGAGTACTTCATGTGCACAATGCACATTTCTTAATATTAAGCCTACAATGTGTTTTAATATAACTATTGATGAGGATTGTATGATCTTTAAATAATATGTTTTTAAATGCAAGATATTTAAAGTGTACCACTTGCAATAGTTCCACTTTAGCACAATCAAATATACTTCAGTATATCTTTAGTTGGATTTTAGCACTACTTCCGCACAATTAAAGTGCATTAAGCACAAAATTAGTTTTTTCCAATTTAGCAGACTTAAAGTATATACCAGTTTAGTATACTAAAAGTACAATTGCAGGGTATTTTTATTAAGAACATATGTAAATGCATTTGTAGTATACTTGGCACAAAACAAATGCATTTTTAATACATTTATTTTTCACTAGGGAGCAACAACAACAGTCTCATTTCATTAGTTGCTGGTCTGGTTCGAAATCCAATGTCATCAATATGAAGCAGAGAGTCTTGCTCAAGAACAAGACACGTAGTTCACATACACATGTGAAAGAACAGGTGGTCATTACACTTTTGTCATAGTAACAAGGAATGAATGAAGATTTAGGGACCTCCAAACCTACACCTTTACACTCAAGTAATTCACATCAATGTTATCTTGCACCATTTCACACAAAACTATTTGTTTACAGTATTCTCTTTCCACATCAGATGCAGGTTGACTATGAACAGATGGACAAATGATTAAAGAACATACTGTATATGACACACTGAAGGTGGGCACGAATAATGTAATAATACTTACATAATGTAAGTATCAAAACCCAGTTTAATCAGTTCTCTAAAAAAAATATTATTACCATGGGCAGATATAAACCTGCAATTCTAAAAGTGTGAGTGCGTCACTCACTTTCAAATAGGATCACAACCAGATGAAGATTTAGTTAAATGCACTTTAGTATCATTAAATCTCATCAGCTCTATTGCTCTGAACTGCATTATAAGGAATCCAGCATCCATTGAGAATTGAGAAGCAGAGGCAAGCTTAATTTATTTAAATGACTTTTATTAAGTTTACAAATAGGGTAACAAATGCTGTTTTATTGGAGCGCAAAGCTCAGTTTTATATGAAGCTTGAACATCCTATACTTAGTGCAAAACATACAGTTAAACATTGCCGATGATTCCCTACATGTTTTTGTTTGGTTTTCATTTTAATAACTCTTTTAACATTTTGTATAATATCATACGGAGAAAAAAAAAACACTGAATTAAAGTCACCAGAGGAAATCTAGAGACTCAAAAGACAGCAAAACAAGCGGATCAGATAGCAGTACAAAACAAAATAACTTAATGACAGCTCAGTAGCATTAAGTAAACATTGTTCTGTTGTATTTCTTTCCACAGGAGAGCGACTAGTAAGGAGGGATTCATTCAATAAGATAGTTTTGAGTAGGTTTGTGTGCATTTTTTCTGTGTAACTGAAGTCTCATGCAAAAAGAAAGAAAAAATACATTTTATAGTTTTTTTCCCATCATAAACTGAATGTCTAGCGATACTGAATGGCTCGTTCGTACATCAGCACGCTACAAACAAATGTTTTTTTCAAAGCAAAGAAAAAGGAATTTTTTTTTATTTCCCAAGGTGCTGTATCATTTACATCAGAGGTCAGAGGTGAATCTCGTTTAATGTTGTAGTCCTGCACTGCAGTTACATTAGCACCCTCTACAGTCAAACGGGGGGACCCGTTTCTTATAGCGAGAGCAAATGAACACTTACGTCATATCTGGAACAGGGACATGGCACTCAGAAGGTACTATTTCATTAGTCTGAACACTGAGCAGGTTGGACCTCTTTGTTAAAGACCTTTTGATGTGTTCACAGTTTGAACAAACCGAGCGACGTAAAGTGGGTAAAAACGAGCTGTCTACAGGTAAAGCGTTGTGTACAAAGCAAGAGATAAAGGTAAAACGATCAGATTTTGAATATAGAGAGCCAGTTGAGAATCTAAACTGTACAGTTGACCTAAAGTGAAGTTCCTGTACTAGACGTTTCACGCAGACGGCACACTAAGCAGTATGTAACGAGTTGTAATCTAAGTCCTTTCAGTAGTTAAGGTGATGAGAGCATCTCCACTATGTTTTTGTACCCCAAATAAAATGCTCTAAGGATCTGTACATTTGTTTCTGGTGGATCAGGACTGTTCTCTATTCATCTGCACAGTCGAATGTGCTAAAAGGTAGTTTGACACTGCAGGTCTAGTATTTTGAATAAACCAAAGCATTTACAAGAGTGATTTGACTGACTGCTACAAAAAGAGAGAGAGTGCGATCCTCCGAAAGAAGCTACTGATCTGCCATAAAACCGAATGCCGTTGTCAATACGGTGGTGTGAGAACTTACATGGGCAGTGAGAGTTAAAAAGAAGCGGATTGATGAGAAACCAGCGAGAAATATTCTTTAACAGTGCTGTGTCGGTGAGGGTTGCTAACTGTCTTTTCCCACCTTTCTGGTCCTTTTCTAGACTTGCTGTCACATCTGTTACTAAATGAGTCAAACGTGTCTCCCTATGCACACCTGGAGAGGATTCGACACTGGATGGCGTCAAAACCAATTAAGCAGTTCTGGAAAAACATCTAAGCTAATGGTGGTTTTGAAATACTTACAACATACTGTGCCATATGTACTAACTTTCCCCGTCCTGCGTTTCTATCTGAGCCGATCCCTCACCTTCACAAGAACCGTTCACGCTGTTTCAGAATCCATCTGGAAAACAAAGACACCGTGGTTGTCGAAAGAAGTTTAAATGACTCATCTATGTGCTGATGATAGGCACACTTACACTTGCATACTAAGGTAGATTGATCTAAGTATCTAAAACTCAACCCTCAAGCACTTTCACAGCCTTTGAATGCGATATAATGGCTGGATTGTGTGTTTGCGCACCTTATATATGAAGCTTTTTGCAACGAGGACTGTGCCATCAAATGGTTTCAGTCGTAACCAATTCAAAACGGCATCCAAAACAACACCTTGTTCCTGCAATATATTAATAATCACCCTCTGTGAAGTCCAACAATCCAACCAGAGACTCTCCGCTGCCTTATATATCAAACCCCGAAGCAAAAAAAGTAACACAAAAATAAAGCAAGGCACTAGAATCTTCAGAAAGCTCACCGGGCTTAGGGAAAGATGGAAAGATTCTTTTCTTCAAGTACGTTAATTGAATCCATTTACATTCACATTTATCTAATAATATAAATTAAGTACAAAGGGGAAAAAAGGGTTAAAGTGTCTCCCAATAAGATGAAATAGCTAGCCTTACATCTCATGAACGCTAATATCCAAAACCCTCCAAAATTTCATGTTTTTTTTTTGTCTCTAATGTTGTCCAACAACATTTATAATAATCACAGTGTTTCAACATCAAAAACTGATGAGTAAATACAGGTTCATATAGAACACGACTTCTTATTTGAATGTCTCGATCAAACTATCGTAAGAGGTCCCTAATGCTGCCATGATTAGAAAAAGCTGATAATTAGCCATATATTTAAAGCTTCACGGGCCTCCAAGGTAACCAATCCTGTATCCAAAACCCAATCCAACTGATTTTATCCACCATTTTACAAGTCACCTTGTGGTGTGGCCCGACGAGAAAACCGGAAGAGGACGGTAAGAGTGTGAATATGCATGCTGGGATGCATGTAGGAGCTTTGTAGTACAGGCAGTTGAAAGGCCTCTGAACATGTGACAAAAAAAAGTACTGTCCCTAACATTCTGCTACACAAGGCCGGCTTGAAGGGCATAGGGAAGAAAAACCAACCAACCAAATGAATGAAATCAAACCCTCATTACCCAATTTAAAAACAAAGGAAATCTGTACATGGATTTTGTCCTTTTATCTAATGAAGGCCACTTCCTGTGTTTTAAAATGGGCTTTTTTTTAACCATTGTAATTATTGCATTGTTCCATGGCATTGCAGCAGAGGGTTTAGGGCAAGAGGGGAACTAGGTTCGTCTCTTCGCTGCTCAGTGCTCACAGTCACCCACCCGACCTCCGGTTTTGTTGACATGTTTGATGTATGAATTTATCAGGAGGATATACGGATGGATGCCGGTGGCATTCATTCCATTTTAGGTCAGCAAACCTCTAATCGAACCCCTTGACAAATGTTTGGGGTTGGGTGGTGAAGGATGCCATCACTACACACCTTAACAATAAAAATGGTCACACCTTCTTTGGCCACGTAACATTGCACACAAGTGTCTGTTGTTTTATTTTCATCTTCTCTAATCCCTTGCATCGTTGTGCATCGTTGTGCATCATCCCCGTGGCATATCTGTGAGCATGCATGCAGATTCTGGCATCTTCTTTCTCAACTATCAACTCTTGTGACAGAATCTCTGCAATGCACACAAACGCTTGCCCAATCTGCCCCCGTTCCTTCCCCCAATTCGAGAGTTATTTAGGCCTGGCACGGCTAGGCCCTGCCCTACGTGGTCTTCAGGTTGGGTCCACCCGGGTGGCTGACTGACTTTTGCAAAGTGCTGATGTGGAAGGTCTGTAAAGAGGTGGGAACCTGGGGATACTGTCCCAGGGGTTGCGAGGTGGCCAGCAGACCGGCCTGGGTGTGCGCGACCGAACCAGCCCACTGGGTGCTGTAAGGTGCAGAGGGGTAGCCATACTGCGGCGTGGGACACAAGGAGCCCTTCCGGGCCCCCAGAGAGGTAGCGGGAGTGTTGGGCATGGGCGGGTGGCCGCTCAGAGTTGAAGCGATGCTTGGGCACAGCTGGCCAGGAGCTGAGTACTTGCGGCCCATATTGGTAGGAGGAACCATCTGAGAAGAGAAGAGAAGGAAAAATGTTTATTTAGAGTACGGATTCTCAACTCTGGCCCTCGAGGTCCACTTTTCTGTAGAGCTTTTCTTTAGCTCCAACCTTGATCAAAATCACCTGCCTGTAACTTTCTAGAAGACCTTGATTAGCTTGTTCAGATGTGTTTGATTAGGATTGGAGCTAAACTCTGCAGGAAAGTGGACTTTGAGGGCGTAGAAGTTGAGAACTGTGAAGGACAAATTCTTACTTCGTAGCTGTGGCCCTGAGGAGCCACTTGTTGTTGGTGCTTGGAGCCTCTCTTGCCCTGCGACAGGTTCATAGCGTCCCTGGCCCAGTTGTCCACCAATTTGTGCAGCTCGTCTGTGAACATGCCCTTGCAGCTCTGGGACTGAGAGACGGGCGGCTGGTTTTGATTCTGAACGGTTCCCGCCACCGTGTTGGTGCTGCTTGTCCCTGAGCGGAGAAAAAGACAGGAAGAGAGAATATGATCGTAAAAAGGAAGTCAGTCCAACATGCATCATACTAAAACAGCTGATACAATCTGAAGCCCCACAGACTATATTTATGTGTATATATTTATATACAGTTCCTCACATTAGATTACATAAGCCTTATATAATCTGCAAAATGTTTGATTTAAAAAGAGAGAGTTTTTAAATTTATGATTATATTTTTTTTATTTAGTTCTGCCCTGGTTTGACCTGATTCGAATGATTTTTAGACATGACAGATTTTACTTGACATGTGAGAATCAAAAGCATGATATTTAAAATGCTGCATTCAAAATTACATTTTAACCTGGAAATAAAGAAATCTTTAGTTAAACCAATAAAAGCCTGATTAAAATAAATAAATAAATAGAGCTGCGGTCAGTAAAAGCAAGGCATTTAAAATAAAGAGCATAGAGCAATATATTGAAAACTAAAGGGTTTGAAAATGCTAACAATTATTCAATTTAAGCTGTTATTTTGACATGATTATAATACAATATCTGTTATGCAGGTTCTTCAGGACAACACTGATTTAAAAAAAAAATATATATATATTTTTTTTAATTGAATCTCTTCTAATTTAAATAAAAGCAAAACATATAGCAGATTATATAAAGGGTATGTAAATTTAAGAGCACAACTGTATAATATAATGTCATGTGTATACAAAAAGTCATGGCAGTGAGGCCCTATCGAGCACCTGGTCATCTGCTCTGAGGCTAAAGTGACACTTTTATCACTCTGACCCCAGCCTGCAAAACAGGTCATGAAGACAGAATTAAAACACCATCTCTGGCTTTCCATCGGTGCATAAACCAAGTGCTTTGCATCTGCCTGGGCTTCATTATCATGCTCGCCATGGTTGTTTTTATTGCAACACAAGAGGGAGCAAAAGGGTGGTGAAATGATTCACCATGAGCTCCAGTATTAGATTAAACTGAACTGCAATGTCTCAAAATTCATGGAGGCTAACAATTTGAAATTTTCAACAGCTACTATTCAGAAGCGTATTAAGAGAGTTGATTAGTACCATTAGCTAAACTAGGACAAAAAAACGGTCAATCTTGTTAACACATTAAAGGGGTCATATGATGCAATTTCAAATTTTCCTTTCTCTTTGGAGTGTTACAAGCTATTCGTGAATAGATAAGATCCCTAAAGTTGCAAAGACTAAAGTCTCAAACCCAAAGAGATATTCTTTATAAAAGTTAAGACTCGTCCACGCCCTTCTAAAACACCTCGTTTAAACACGCCCTCACGTCTACGTCACTGTGTGGGAAGATTTGCATAACACCACCCAAAAAGCAAAGAAAGAAGGCGTAACTTTGATTCTCGCTGTAGTATTGTTGCCGCCGCCGCCATGTCGTGTAGATGCTGTGTTTTGTTGTGAAAGCGAAACTACTAAGTCTGGTCTTCCAAAAGAGGACACGACTAGAAATCAGTGGTTAAGTTGT
>NW_015549605.1:2182684-2188233 GCF_001515605.1 Sinocyclocheilus anshuiensis | reverse complement strand
TTGTCGTTTCTCCAATCACAAATGCAGACATGGTTTTATGTTTATGTGGCGCGATGCAACGCAACGTGTAAAAATACAGCACGTCATTATAATCAGTAATTATGTCCCCACTACATGCTACAAATGCCTCGTTTATAATGGGTTTTATTGGTTTTGTCTCGTCGAGTATGTGGAAAATAATGTGTTTTTTGAACCTTAAACCACATAAACACATTTCATTACACCAAATACACAAAATAATGTTATTTTTTAGCAACGCCATATGACCCCTTTAATATTAGCAGTATGAGTAAATAAGCCTCTTTATGAAAAACAAAGCATTGCAGTGATTATGTGGTAAATTTTTTACAAAAAAGCTCTGTTTACTGAGCAGTTAATGTGAAGCAAGATGACAAATTCGCAAAATGAGTGGAAATGCCTCAGCTCCTTCATAAGACTCATCACTGTCATGACTAAGAAATAACGGTCTTTAAACATGCACTGGTATAAGCTGATTGGTCCATTTATTTACACATATCTGTCGAGGAACAAAGAGCTGATGCATTTGAAGAATAGATTGTAAATCAAACAAAGCTGATGGGGGAAAAATTTTTTCAAAATCAAATCTTGCAGTTACATACAAACAGCACAAATATCTTGCCAACTATCCAGGCAGCCACCCGGCGACACAGATAAGACCTGTTAGGACGGCAAACACAGCCCCTCCAGAATGCAGCAACAAAAAGACGACACATTGCGCCAAGACTGAGGCACCAAAAGGAATTCTGGGCGATGTAGTCAGAGCAAGCCATGCTTTGAAATATAGCTACTCCTTTTCCACCATGCTGGTGCTGGCGCCAAAGCCAGTACCCAATTTGGCCCGGTTTCATACATTTCCACTGAAGGAAAAGTGGTTTATACTGGCCCTAAAAAATGACTGAATACATTTTTAAAAACAACTGTACCGTTTGTGGTCAGTACATGGTCAGTTTAGAAATAAAAATATTAATAATTAAATAGATATATTAATAGATTTCTATTTTACACAAACACAATTCTATTTTTCTATATATATATTTTTTTGCATTTTGGCATTATTTTAATTAAAATTAAGCAAACTCTTCCTCAATTTTTAGTACTGTAATGCAAAAAATCTCACTCAATATTATTATGTGTAAAAAAAGTATTTTGAATTATATTAATTTATATGATATTGATTAATTTAAATTGTAAAGAATTTATGCATCATGGTAGTATTTAATATACTGAATTTAAGTTAAATTTTATTAATTAAACATTAATTTACATTTAATTAGACATCTAAAAATAAAGTGTCAGGACATGATTGATTACACTTAATATTTTTACATTTATTTTATTTATCTTTTTTTAAAGAAATTAATATTTTATTTGACACAAAAGAGATGGTACATACTTTTATAATGTTACAAAACATTTCTACAGTAATTCAAATGAATCACATTCTTTTGAACAATTAATCAAATCATCTATTTATCAAATAATCCTGAAAGGATTTCCACAAAAATATTAAGCAGCACAACTGTTTTCAACATTGCTAAGAAGAAATGTTTCTTGAACAGCAAATTATATCAGAACGATTTCTGAAGGATCATGTGACACTGAAGACTGGAGTAATGATGCTGAAAATTCAGCTTTGACCACAGGAATAAATTACTTTTCAAAATATATTAAATTAGAAAACAGTTATTTTAAAGTGTAATGATGTTTCACAAGAATACTGCATTTCTGATCAAATACATGCATCCACATAAAATATTGTGGATGTTACAATATTCATAAAAAAAGTTTCATTAGCCAAGCACCAGCACCACCTGGTGGAAAAGGGGTAAGGGAGAGGTGGAGGCTCCACACACAGCTTGACTTCAGCATTTACTGGATGACTTCCATTCACTTTGTTCAATACTGGAGGATCCCAGAATCCTCTTTGTGAAAACCTACCTTTCTGTGTGAAAAATGTGAGCTGTATTCCCTCAATACGGTGGTTTGTGCACTGGATAGTGATTAAGTCTTGTGCACAGTGAGGGGGAGATCAGCCAGGCCTCATTAGACCCTTGTAATGGGTGAGAAACTCCATCCAAACAGGATGAGGTCGATGTGCAGTAAGCAGGATGAGTCTTAAGGGGATAAAGGAAGAGTGCAGAAGGGAGTCTGGGGCTTCAAATTGTCTTGTGCGTAATGGGATGAGTGCTCAGACGGGTCCATTTAGAGTGCATTAGTCAGTCTGCTGCTGAGTGTGGCGTCGTCGCCTGGCGAGGCGTTTATCGAGAGTGATTTCCAGTTCGGTTTCAAATTTAGGGCAGTGCGAGTTTAACTTGAGAGTGAAAAAACACGTGGCATGCCACACTTATAAACACATGAATGGGTCATCACAGGAAAGAAATGCTCAAGTCAGCCTGAGAGCTTAGCGGGCATACCAGCTTCAACAGACCACAGGACATGAAGCGAAAGGTGACGACAGGAAAGAGAGGGAAGGAGGAGTGGGAGGATGTAAAAAAGAGAGATAATTACTACAGAGTTGGTTGCAGGGGCACACTTTTTTCACCATCTTCCCTGAAGCATGGAGAGAACGGTGGGATTGGAGAGAATCAGTGTTACAGTAACTCCACGTCCAACACAGTGCATTATGGGAGTGCTAGTCTAAAACCTGAAATCAAGCCCTGATGGCTGTTACGCTCATGCTCAGTGAAGGTGGGGTGAGCGAAGGAAGGTTCACGTGTGTCGGGTCTGTGATCAGGTGCATTAACATTGTGAGGGCAGCTAAAAAAAGATAAGCTTGCAAAGAAAGAAAGTGCTGATGCGAGAGGATGTGTGAAAGTACCTGCTCTGAGGGACTTGAAATATTTTTTTTTTTAAATAAAAGAAAGAAAAGAGACTAAGGAAAATTAATCAGATTGTAAGATATATGCACTGACTTGCCTAGTTTGGAGAAATATTTGTCTCCGTTTCAGCTGTTCAGTTAACTCCTTTCAAGAGATTTAATTATAAAAATGTGTGTGAATTATTACATAAATAATATGAGGAAATGAGAATAGTAAGTTGCAGATTCACACCGCATGTGTCAGAAAAGGAAGAGCCAAAAAATACTGAAGAACATGAGCCATATCATTATATTATATCAACATACAGTATCATTACAATAAAGTACAGTTAGTATTTGCATTACAGTAGGTATCATGAACTAACAATCTTATTGTAAACTAAAACTATTAAAAAAAAGTTAAAATAAAATATAAAACTTAAATTAGATATAAAAATATTACACTTAAAAAACAAACAGAAATTAGAAATGCCTTGGCAATTAACTGAAGTTGAAGTAGTAAGATAAAGAAAAAAAATTATAATAATATATAAAATAACTAAAATAGAAATATAAAATAAATATAAAATATAATTATATACCACAATATTAAAATATATGATATATTATAACTGTACATTAAATGTTAAATATGTTAAAAATAAACGAAAGTGACAAGTACATACAATTATTAAAACAAATAAAAAAAACTAATTCAAAATATTAATACGTATTTTAACAGTGTCAATCATACTAAAATAACACTAACAATAAACTACTATACACAATTTATTAATCTAGGCTTATTAGGCCCTTAATCTAGGCTTATCATGTTAATTATTTTTTTGTTCATAATATATTAACTTTACTGATTTATACACCTTGAAATTATTCAGCATATGTAGAAATTAATATTTACCTACATTAATAAATGATGTTCATTATTAGTTCATGATACCTTTTTATTATTAATAATGATAACATTTACAACTTTATTGTGAAGTGTTACCAGTATATGGATACTGCACATTTAAATGATTAGCTATAATTACAACAATTGGACAAAGTTGTTTATGGCATCCAGCTGTGATTTTTTGTGTGAAATTGATGTGTATTTTCCCGCTTTCAGTATAAATTGCTTGCTTAAACTACTTGGGAACTGCTAAAGTACAAGCCGTACTGTTTTCTGACACTGTCAAATGCAGCATGTTATTCCTCTTTTAAATTATTAGTAATTATCTTTAGCAATTTGCACATTTTGTTATGATGTTAAACCAAAGCATATATGAAGGAAAATATTAAAACTAGTAAGATGAATTACAAATGACAAAGTGCCCACTGTGAACACAGTTGAATTAGAAATAATTATGGGACCTCATAGGTTTCACTAGTGCATTACGGGATATGAACGATAACTGTTAAGCGATGAGAAGTTGTTTTTAAGATTCATGACACAATGTCTGAGATGATCGGCCAATCAGGAGGAAGAGACAGTAAGAGAGAGAGAGAGAGAGAGAGAGAGAGAGAGAGAGAGAGAGAGATGGAGCAGATAGCAGAGAGAGAGAAAGGAAACGTACACAAATACACAGTGAGAATGGTAACAGAGGTCAGTAAGCCATGAATTCCTGACAGATAGAGAGAGTGAAGGAGGTGAAGGAGGGGAGGAGTGGCCCTGGGTGGGTGAGCGTCGAGTTGTACAGAAAAGAAGGGGAGGAAAAGCACCCCCTTGAGGCACAAGCATCAGCCCTGCAGCTATATCCAAACCAAAGCGTGCGCTTTCTCAGATAGGCAAAGCAAATATTCCTATGTTTAGAGTTCACCTGCACTACCACAAATAGGGCCGATATATGATCCACCACAAAAATCATAGGAACATTAGAGGGGAAAATAACATTTTAATGACCGCTGGACAAGTTCCTTCCAACTGTGTCATCCTGAAGTTTTCTCCTCAAATTTGGAAGACCCACAGGAAATAGGTCAGAGCTGCTTTATGTGACTAAAACATCCAAAAATGACTGAACCAAAATAGTAAACTATGTTATTTAGGAGTGGGCGATATACGGGTTGAAATTAGTCATAAATACCATCATTTTGGCATAAATTTGCAAGGAAGAAGGTGAAGCACGAACAGTTGTCCCGTATTTTGAAATCAAAGCAAATGCTTACCATTTTAAAATAAGAAGAGAGAAATCTAATCTATTTACATTAAAAAGACTATTTAAAATTATAATTTTGTCCACAATGTTTAGATTTTATAAAACAAATAATTTAAGATTTTTTAAATTAAATTTAAAGGGGTCATATGATGCTTTTTTAAAGATAATTATTTTGTGTATTTGGTGTAACAGAATATGTTGACATGCTTTAATGTTCAAAAAACACATTATTTTTCAAATACTGTACATTATTGTAGGTCCTCTATGCCCCGCCTCTCTCAAACGCTTCGTTTTCTACAAAGTCCCTCCTTCCGACAAGCGCAGTCTGCTCTGATTGGCCAGCTGACCCAGTGCATTGTGATTGGCCGAACACCGCAAGCACTCGTCGGAAATGTAATGCCCCTTACCATAATCGCGAGCTTCATCTTTCAAAATAAATGTAAAGACAGAGCCCGAAAGAGGAACAGAGTCGCGTGACAGACACAGTGATGAAGCTGGTATGTGTTTGCAGTACACAAGCCACGGTTAAGACAGCTGACTCCACTGTGATGTGACCCCCTCTCTCTCTCTCTCAC
>NW_015549605.1:2181877-2182141 GCF_001515605.1 Sinocyclocheilus anshuiensis | reverse complement strand
GCACAATCAGCTTGTAACACTCCAAAGAGAAAGGAAAACTTGAAATCGCATCATATGACCCCTTTAAGATGTAATATTTTTATTTTTAGAAATGCATTTCATTGTGATGACAACAAATGTTTTTAATTTCAATGGTTAAAGGGGTCATATGATGCGATTTCAATTTTTCCTTTCTCTTTGGAGTGTTGGAGATATTCTTTATAAAAGTTAAGAGTCAACCACACCTACCTAAAACGGCTAGTTCTAACACGCCCCCACATGTCT
>NW_015549605.1:2163394-2181416 GCF_001515605.1 Sinocyclocheilus anshuiensis | reverse complement strand
GTCACACGCTTGAGGTATTCAGCCAATCACAACACACTGGATAGCTGGCCAATCAGAGCACACCTCGCTTTTTTAGAACGATGAGCTTTGTAAAAATCGACGCGTTTCAGAAAGGCGGGGCATAGAGGAGAAACAATAATGTACATTATATGGAAAATGTTTGTTTTAACCTTAAACCGCATAAACACTTTGCATTACACCAAATACACAACATAATGTTCTTTTTAGCAACATCATATGACCCCTTTAAAATATGATTTAAAAGTTTTACTTTGCAATTCACATGAAAAAATATGCACACACTGATATTGTTATAGATCAAAATCGTAAGAATGATTTTCTGCTTTCTGCCCACCCCTAATGTCAATTTATCTTTGTTACTTTGTGTATAGTAAAAAATAAAAAGCACAGGGTCAAGCTTAGGGCTGTGATGTGTTAGGTTTCTTTATTTTTACCTTGCGAGGTGACACACAAACTGGGCGCAGAGAGTGTGGCGTCACTGGTGTAAGCGGAGCACAGGTTCTCATTAGAAGGGGAGGGTTTGAAGGACTGGAGCAGTGGGCTGCTCCCCCCAGGGGCCAGGAAGGCCTGTTGAGGCGGGTACACAGAGGGAGCGCTCTGTGCGGATAAAGTGCTGGTTGCTGTAAGACCACCAACAAAAACACACATACATATAGAAGCGCTGATCAGAGCCAGGACACAAACACAGATTTAAAGTTTCTAGGGCCGAATTCATAAAAATCGTCTAATAAAAGAAGTTAAGAAATTTTGTTAATGCAGTTTTTGAAAAATTGTTGAAATAATAGTATACCCCAAGATGAAAATTTGCTTACATCTTGCCATTCAAGATTTTTTATTAATCATCAGAACAGATTTGGATAAATTTAGCATTGCATCATTTGCACACCAATGGATCCTCTGCAGTGAATGGGTGCCACCAGAATCGGAGTCCAAGCAGCTGATAAAAACATCACAATAATCCACACTCCATTTTCTTACAAACATGCTACTTTTTACTTCGCAAGACATTAATCAATCGACGCGTTTCAGAAAGGCGGGGCATAGAGGAGAAACAATAATGTACATTATATGGAAAATGTTTGTTTTAACCTTAAACCGCATAAACACTTTGCATTACACCAAATACACAACATAATGTTCTTTTTAGCAACATCATATGACCCCTTTAAAATATGATTTAAAAGTTTTACTTTGCAATTCACATGAAAAAATATGCACACACTGATATTGTTATAGATCAAAATCGTAAGAATGATTTTCTGCTTTCTGCCCACCCCTAATGTCAATTTATCTTTGTTACTTTGTGTATAGTAAAAAATAAAAAGCACAGGGTCAAGCTTAGGGCTGTGATGTGTTAGGTTTCTTTATTTTTACCTTGCGAGGTGACACACAAACTGGGCGCAGAGAGTGTGGCGTCACTGGTGTAAGCGGAGCACAGGTTCTCATTAGAAGGGGAGGGTTTGAAGGACTGGAGCAGTGGGCTGCTCCCCCCAGGGGCCAGGAAGGCCTGTTGAGGCGGGTACACAGAGGGAGCGCTCTGTGCGGATAAAGTGCTGGTTGCTGTAAGACCACCAACAAAAACACACATACATATAGAAGCGCTGATCAGAGCCAGGACACAAACACAGATTTAAAGTTTCTAGGGCCGAATTCATAAAAATCGTCTAATAAAAGAAGTTAAGAAATTTTGTTAATGCAGTTTTTGAAAAATTGTTGAAATAATAGTATACCCCAAGATGAAAATTTGCTTACATCTTGCCATTCAAGATTTTTTATTAATCATCAGAACAGATTTGGATAAATTTAGCATTGCATCATTTGCACACCAATGGATCCTCTGCAGTGAATGGGTGCCACCAGAATCGGAGTCCAAGCAGCTGATAAAAACATCACAATAATCCACACTCCATTTTCTTACAAACATGCTACTTTTTACTTCGCAAGACATTAATCAATGTACTGGAGTGGTGTGGATTACTTGTGGATTATTGTGATGTTTTATCAGCTGTTTGGACTCATTATGACGGCACCCATTCACTGCAGATGATCCACTGGTGAGCCAGTGATGTAATGCCAAATATGTCCAAATCTTGGATGGACTGAGGGTACTTTTTTTATTTTAGCAAATTTTGTGGTGTACTATTTCTTTAAGACTCAAAATATTATTTATATCAAATATTTTACATTTTTTCTTTAAACAAAAAAAAGATTTAAGACACTATTTATTTATTCATTTACACCAAGTTTATTTTACAATGCTTTTAAACAAAATTATTTTTCATTCAAGTTTCGTCTTTCCTAAGTTTTATCTTTGTATAAAACAAACTTGAGAAAAAAAGAAATATTCTGTATTCCAAAAAAAAAAAAAAACTTCACTCTTTAGTTAGAAAATAAGAAGACAATACCAGTTAAGAAGAATTTAATTCTTAAGAATGTTTTGTGAACCCAACCCGATTTGCACAAAAAGGCAAAGCAGAACAAGTGAATACCTGGCTGTACAGGACTCTTGCTTCCCTGTGAGCTACTGCGGCTGGATTTGCTGCTTTTGCTCTTGGTGGGACGTCGTCTGCGGCCGGCTGGGTTCGCAACGGGAGGGTTGACCATGGTGGGAGGTGCTTTGCCCAAGCGAGCAAAAAGGGCATCAATCTCTGCCTTCTGCCGGGTGTACAGAGCCTGACTCTCCATCATGTGCCTAGGAGGAAAATAAGGATGTCATAATTACACTGCATATCTTTAAACTATGTTACACTTTCCTGTTACAATATATTAATCAAAACCATACTTCTCCCTCAGCTTGCTGACTTCTCTCTTAAAGTCCTCGTCTTCAAACTCTGAGTCATTGTCACTGCTGAAGTAGGAGCTGACAGAGTTGTTGAGGCTCCCGGGGCTCTGAGCCGGACCGTTGCCTACAGCTAGATGGGCTTGAGGTGCCGGCTGGGGTTCTGGGGAATGTAATCTTGCTACAGCAGCCTCGTCCTGTTCTCTGCTCACTGAGAAACGGCCCACCTGTGTGTCAGTCTTGGAGGTCACCTGGAAACGGCCAATGGTGGTGGGCTGGGGATGGGTTGTCGTCTGGTTGGGGAGAGCAGGGAGGCCGTCAACCAAATCTGCTTTCGTGTCTCTAAGGTGAGAGGAGGTTCGGTGCAGCGTGTTCTCGGGGCTAGAGAGAGTGGAGGAGGATGATGAAGAGGAGGTGGTGGTGGAGGAAGAAGATGTGGAGGATGAGTCATGGGAGGTGGTGGGAGCCTGCGGGGCGTTCTCATCAGGAGCCGCTGACACCTGAACGAGAGCGAGAACAAGAGTTCCACCTGCTGTCATACTAAAACACTATGAACATCCCGTTTTATCACCATTTATCACATTGCGAATTCAAGGTACCTGGAATCGTCCCAGTTTGTATCCTCCAGCTGCAGGTGCAGCTGCTGTCTCATCATCCAGAGAAAACGGAACTGAAAGAGAATCATCATTAATAAGCAGAGCTGATAATGAGCCCATGTAATATGAGAACAGGCTTAACTTTTTAGCTGCCTACTTTTTGTTTAAAGAACATGTTAAAGTAAAATTGGCAGCACATACCTGGCTGTCCTCCAGGTGGCATCCCAGTGATAGATGACTACAGGGATGAAAAAGGATGAGAAACAGATTACAGACATTTATAGATAATGTGCAAATTAAATAAAAAAAAAGTTGATTAATTATTTAAATAAAAAATGTAAAATAATAAAAAATGAATATATATACACTGAACAAAATTATAAACGCAACACTTTTGTTTTTGCCCCCATTTTTCATGAGCTGAACTCAAAGATCTAAGACTTTTTCTATGTACACAAAAGGCCTATTTCTCTCAAATTATATATATATATATATATATATACACACACACACACACATATTAGTGCTGTCAAATGATTAATCGCAATTAAACGCATCTAAAATAAAAGTGTTTGTTTACATAATATATGGGTGTGTACTGTGTATACTTATATTTATGCATATATAAATACACACATGCATGTATACATTTAAGAAAAATATGTTATATTTGTATATTAAATATATTTATATATAACTTATTTTGGACACGATTAATCGTTTGACAGCACTAATACATCTATCTATCTATATTTATGATATATATGATCATATTAGATAAATATAAATACATACAGATTTAAAAAAAATGATATAGATAGATGATAGATAGATAGATTGATAGATAGATCTGAGGAGCTAATTCGAGAACCATTTCTTTTATCTGTTCTTTGTGTATGGAAATTTCCAGTGGTGCTGTTTTGAATCTTTAACTGCAATAAATCAAATCAGACAGATCCTGCATTCAATCCATGTGTGCTGGTGTTTTCGGCCAGACCCCTGTCAGTGTTGCGTGTACCTGGTGCGTGACACTATTGATTGGGACGGTCTCTGGACTCAGCGCCCGTCTCAGCTGGGCATCCAGATCCTCCAGGGGCTGCTGGGACTAAATTATCCATTTCGGCAATTAGTCAAGTTCACTTAGCCCCAAGAAACACACATGCAGACTCGTACACTTATTACTCATGGCAAGTGCACACAAATACAGCAGGGGAACCGTGTATCTAATTAACTTCTGCATGAGATGATCTCTTACAGTAAGTACAGGGTCAGATGACCACTGCCTGGAAGAACTAAATGCTTTTAATCCAAGCTGAAGCTTCCTTTCATGTTCCACTACATATTTGTGAAATGGAGAGTAAATCCTTTAATAGGTCCATGCAACGCGGTTCCTGAAATGTTTTGTACAGGTTGGCTTGCGGCTGAGTGCTATCCCAGTAAGTTTTCTATTCACAAGTGATGGATGAAAAATATCACATCAAATCTACAGGATTAGAGAAAGTCTCTTGCATTTAGTACGAATCGCTTTAAACAGAAGGGAAGGATTTTCTCTGAATATGACGTGAATGCAAGCAGGGTTCAATTTGGAGCAAGGAATGACTTTGATTAACTGAGAATTGAAAGAAATTGAACTTCATCCACAACATGCTAAGAGATAAATCACTGATGTTTTAGGGGTGAAAAATTACACTCAATAAGGGGAAGTCAAAGAGTCAGAGCAGAAGCAATGCTCAAAACATAAAGCCACGTGTCAACACACTTAAAAATAAGAAAAATAAAGTAAAAAAAGTAACAATAAAAAGCAAATGTAAACTATCTTAGCTAACTAGAATTACGTCTTTTGTAAAACAACGCAAATAAATTTAACAAGGGGACAGAAAAACACTTTTAACTTTCCTTTAACTATCATAAAATAATTATTAACAAATGAGTTTGAGGTTTTATTACAGTCCCAATAAGACCAGAACGTGAATCACAACACTGCTTCATGTGTGATGATGTTTTCTGAAATCACAATCTTCCTGTTCTCCACTCGTCAATGGCAGAGAAAAAGAGAAAGAACAGCGAAGCTGAGTTAACGAAGGTCACAGGTCATGCTCCTAACTGGCCTCAAAGGAAAGCTACGCCATGCAGTGGTTTGATTACAAATCTTTACTCATGCTCTGCGTGTTTTACAGGAATGCAACTATATAAAAACAGAGTGAGACAGAGAGAGAAAGAAGAAAAGGGCACCTGAGTTAAACAAGGTCCTGGGAAGGGTGGTAGGTGCTCTGTGAGTGGCGTGCCAGCCTGATCTGGGCCGACAGGCAGCACCTAATGAATGAAGACGGAAGAGAAACTAAAGCATTGTAAAGATGGAGAGTTGGCAGAGGTGCCAATGAACCGCCACAAGCTACATGCAGCATAAGACTGAGTGTTATGGTCAAAGCTGTACTCAAAATGTAACTAGAGCTTTCTTCTACCATTACAGAAAAGTGTCAGTTGAGTTATATGGCATTCATGTAAGATTACAATGTCATGCATTTTGTCAGTCATGATTCTCAACAGCCATGCAGAAATTGGGTTTAAAAATATGACTAAAATCATACAGGTTTCAATACTGTTAGTGGTTTGAGGGAGGGATGTTAAAATGCGATGTTAAAGACAAGAACAGTGTTTGCTTTAACTGGCACCATGATGTCTAAATTATTTGCATTGTGACATTGTTTTCATGACAACTATGCCCCAAATTTACATTACTGTATATCTACACACACACTACACTGTATATTCACTACCATTTAAAAGTTTTTTTTTTGGCTTTAGTTTTTTGGGACTCTTTGATGAATAGAAACTTCAAAAGAACAGTATTTATTTAGAATTTTAAAATGTTGTAACATTATAAACATCTTTACTGTATCTTTTGATCAGTTTAATGTGTCTTTGCCGAAAACAGTATTAATTTATTTAAAAAACTGCAATAATGTAAATGATTCTGCCTGGACACATTATTATTATTTTTTTGCATTTATAATTAAATTACGTTTATTTAAAATAGAAATCAATTATATATATATATATAGTAACAAATTATAGTACTGAGAAATTTTTTTTTTTGCATTATAGCACTTACAGTTGAGGGATAGTTTACTTTTAATTTAAATAAAAATAATGCCACAATTCAAAAAATCGTAACTGTGCTAAAAATAGGCTTTATTTGCTTTGTAAAAATATAATTCATTTTTTTCTTTGATTTTGTGGTATGACCTATACACGTTGACAGGTTTCTTGAGAAACTTTAAATCAGCCTTTTGAATTTTTGACAAATTGGTCACTTACCGGTAATCTTGATAATGGTGCTTTGGATGGAGTCGTCTGACTGTAGCCGACCGGTGTGGAGGCATTACCCATGGATGTCATGGGAGAGCCTGTGGGCTGACCGGAGTTAAGGGGTAAACTAGAGGGAGGGAGAGGGGTGCCGCTAGGGGTGGCGCAGGCAGTTGGAGAGGAGGTGCCAGGGACGCTTGTGGCCACCATGGGGTCAGATGTGACATCAGACTGGGCAGAGGAAGGACCAGAGCCCAGGTCCATGAAGAGTGAGCGCAGCTTTTTATCTAGAGCCTGAATGTCATCAACACCCTTTCCCTGCGGGTCGCTGTCACATTCTACACAATGTGCATGGCTCTGATTGGGCACGGTGGAGGTTTGAGGTTGGCTGTGCATGGGTGTGGGCTGCACGACGGGTATGTTGGTGGTAACCGGCTGGAGGGTGGGCACTTGTGACTGAGCAGCCGAAGTGGGAATAACCGTGGTGGTGGATGGTGCGAGCGGCGGTGTCTGGATGGCTGTGGTGGGGATGACCGGTGGTGTGAGCTGAGCTGAAGTGGAGGGGATGGGTGGCTGTTCACTACTGCCACCAGAAACAGATCCCCTAGGACTCACGGGGTGAGCGAGCGGGGATGCAGTACAGGCAGGTGCGGGCATGGGGACTGAGGTTTGGGGGAAGGATGTGGTGGCAGGCACAGCTGGCATTGGCAGAGAGGAAGGAGTGGAAATAACACTGATGATGGCAGGTGCAGCTTGACTTGGAGGCAGAGGGAGTTGCGAATGGGCTGGAGGGAAGGTCACGGAGGAGGCAGGAAGGGTAGGAGGAGGAGACGATGACCCTGGAGGGTTTATGGAGACAGAGGGTAGAGATGGTGAAGAGGTTACTTCAGAAGACACTGTGGGAGGGACCACCGGCGTGGCGCTAGAGGGCAAGGGTGCTGCGGCGGGAACCAGAGGGGGCATGGAGACATGGAGCATAGGCGGCGCAGTGCTGGGACCTGGGTCAAAACGGCCGTGGCGCATTTCAGAGAACGCCTGCTGTAGACTAACTGCAGACGCAGACATAGAAAGCCCCAAGGCAGGCAGTGCAACTGACACAACTGATAAAGAAGAAAAATTCAAGACAGAAATTAATATGCGGTTGCATAAGTTGTCTAACATCTTCTAGTCTAGGCTGTTTGTACTAGGAGTGATCTTAAAATGTCTTTTCTGCATTTCTACTTCCTAATCTAGTTGTCAAACAAACCATGCATTGTAAATTACAAATACTGTTGTCTCGTTGACTAATTGCTTTTGCACTGCTAAATGCATAAATGTATTATCTAACCTATAACATTATTTCACATAGTACACTCACAGGATGAAGGCTCTTCGATTGTGGGTTGGGGTGAGCTAAAGAACTGTTCCCTCAGTCTGGATTCAGGCACTGGACTCACGATAAACCTTCGGCCTGCAGAGTGGACCACCTGGGCAGCTGAACTAGGTGGCACACCTGAGAGGGAAAAAGATTTCAGTGCTGATGCATCATTAAAAGGGGACATTAACTTGTTTTACATTGTGGGACTGTAAGATTTACCTTGTTCAAGAGGTGCAGATGTGGTGGGCATATGCTGCTCGTGATCACTAATCGTCTGGAATCATTGGATATACATTGTTAACTGTGATGTTCACAAGAATCACTTCAACACAAAAACAGTACAACAAGGTACATACCTGGCTGCGCTCTCTCTCCACACCTTTCTCATCTGCTGTTTCTATGACCTCTCGAATCTGCTCGATGAAGGACTCGCGCTCGCTCTCTAGAATGAATTCACTTTGTACCTAAGACATGACATAACGCCTCTTCTTAATGAGTTTTGGCAGCTCAAAGTGTATTTTGGAAACAGAAATGTAATTTTATTCGACATCAGCTTTTTGATCAAGATCAAAAGAAATCACAGGTTAATTGAGCATATCTGTTCAGTATTAAAAATGCGGGTGGTGTTTCAAGTTACCATTATCTGTGCAATTTCCTCTGGGTTATCGCCGTCGAGATCAAACTTGAAAGTCACCATTTTTCTGTTGTGTGTTTCTAATTGACACTCCGCAACTCTATCGCCCATTCTGGATATCTGAAACACACATTATGTTTTATTTAACATCTCGTGTTTTTTCCCCACCATCAAAAACTACAAAAACAATAAAAGAAAAAGGCCAATGTGTTCGACGTACATTAAGAACGTTGAGCTTAGCCTTTGAGGTTTTTTCATGGCGTGAACGGCTGCGTACTGATCTGCGCTGGTGTCTTTTGGCAGAACGACCCTCATGCCTGCCACCCGTTACGCCCTCATTACCATCGCTATGCCCAGATGCCACATCAGAATGACAGCTAATGGAAAAAAAAGAAGTGAAAACACCATTACGGCTTTAGTAGTACATCACATTGCATCTGCGTCCACTGTGTATGCTTTTGCATTGTTTTTCACTTACTGATAAACACATTGTGAATCTGCTAAATGATGATTCTTACCTCTCCACAGCAGGAGTTTGGAGTTGTGACAGCTCTGTCGTCAAAGTCTGAGAGACGCTATGAGATGTCTGGAAGAGCAAACAACAAAAACAAAGGAATTGTAATAGGAAGAGATGCAAACAATCAGATCAAAGAAGACAAAATAACAATGCATGTCTAAATAAAAAGTACAACTGCTTCAGGCAAAGCCTGAGAGTTTTCTAAAAAACCAGATCTTATTTCACAGCCGAGAAAAGAAAGGACGCTGCGTAAGGACAGCTAAGCAGCTATGCTTCCCAGACAAACAGAGATAAAAATAAGCATGACATGTCAATACAATAGCTTTGCCCTAATAAAGCAAACAAAAACTGTCTGCACTGATGCGTTTGGGGCCGGTTCGGTCTTTTCCAGGTACCTGCGCTGGGGTGTCTGATGGCAAACATGGATGTTCGTTGGGGGAAGGGACTGTGGCCACATGGATGGTTGGCACAGGTGTCATTAGAGGCGGCACCAATTGGGGCAGATGGGGCGGCAGCGCTGATGGGGACGTGGCTGGAGCAGGCACAGCTGCCAGGCATGTCAGCGCTTCAGGCACTGGTTGCTGTGGAAACGGGGCAGCTGCTATGGTTGGCGCGCAGAGAAGCTGGGGGAAAGTACGAGAGGGGTAGCTGGATCAGATCAGTGTGGTTGGGATGATGGAGGAGGAGGGAAATGTGTCTGCAAGCACCGACCGGGGGAGATGTAGACGGCAAGGCCAGTTTATGTGCAAAAGGAGCGATGTCTTAATAAACCGAAGGCAAACAATCATGAGATCAGACCACATGACAGAGACAGCATGCCACGGGGTGAACGCTGGATGACAATGACCGCAAGCAAAACACACATGAAAACTTTAAGCGCCAAACGCTTATTAGATTAAGTTAGGAGGGGCGCCTTTCTCTAAGTGCCTATAAACGTTCTCACGGTCAACAACACACTAAATAAAATCCAAATCCAACACCACATCAAACACAAATAACACAATTTATTTATTTGTGACAGAACCCACATCTGATAAATCACAAGTAAACAACTTTTCTGTGCCACTACAGTGTACCTGTGCTTTCAGCTGAAGGGAAAACAATAGCTCTGCACTAAACATTGGGAACTGAACAGAGAGAGACTGATCTCATTACCACACAACTGACAACCATGCAACATACAGGCAGAAACATGCCAGAAAACATCTATCAAACAAGCACAGCCGAGGCACGTCAGAGAGACGGCCACAGATACACTGTACATTGTTTTGAAACAGAAAAAGAGGGAAAGAAAAACAAACAAAAAGAAGAAAAAACTTCTACGAAGTAATTTACTAAGTTAACATGAAACTGCACACAGACACACACACAATATAATGCTATATATTTTAATGTTTCAGTAGTAATGCAAAACATGTATAATAAATTATAAAATATATTTAACATTACTACTTAAACATAATAAATCTTTAAATATGTATAATATAAAATAAATATATTTTTAAATATATATACAAACATTAAAAAATATATTTTTTCAGCATTTTTGCTTTTAGCTTGATTTGCTTACATCACATTTGATTGTACCTGTGTGGGCTGGGGGCCGGGCTGGACCTGCATCTGGGAGCTGCTCTGAACCACAGTGCTGGGAGGCTGTTGGTGTAACGAGACTCCTGGTTGGGATGTCGGCCCCAGAGAAGCCTGTTGCGGAATAGCAGCCTAAAAAGAAAGTAAGCATTTTGGCATGAAATACTCTCTATCCCAATCTCCAAGCCTTAGAAAATGAGTACATTTTAGGATCATATGCAGTTTGCACTCAACCAGCTTATCCTATTAGGCCTATGCAAATAATCTAAATAAAGACTCTTCCTTTAGTTTGTAAAAACTAACAAAACATTGACATTTTCATTTACAGAAATGCCCTTTACATGCAAGTCTATGGGGCAAGGCATTGCACAAGAGCATAATACCGTAACCCATAACTATGAGTTTAACCGGACAGTGTTCCCACCACTAAAATAAGCACTTACAAAAATACTAGCTTCACATTCTTGCTTTGAAACCCATTTGAATGTCTTGCCCCATAGACCTACATTGCAAGTGCATTACTGCAAATCTGATTTTTGTTTTTACAAACCAAAGGACAAAACTATGGTGTGTGCACGTCAGAAACGCTGTTCACGTTGCTAAACCTGGAACATTCCTTTATTAACACCTTTAAATAACTTCCCTTTGAAGAACAACTCAACATAGACATACTAAACTTTATTTAATTTGCACACTCATTGATCTTGACCTCGGTCTTCAAGACATTGACAAGCTTTTCAAGCCTCATTCAAACAGAGCAACATTTTGTCACCTACAGTACCTCATTATGCAATAATGTAATGACAAAACTTAAGATGGCAAGGCAAAGAGCTTCAAAGTAAAGTACAGGTAAATGAGAAAATAGGGCGAGAGAAAAAGAGGAAGAGAGAGAAAGAGAGGAATGGGGTTTTTCTCTACCTGCGAAGGGAGTGCTTGGACGTAGTAACCTCCATACTATAAGAAACAAATACAACACAGTGTAAGAGAAAGTCACCTCTGATGTCCACAGCTTTCACACGCAGGAGAGAATCCAGAGAGATTGGAACAAAACAAAAAAAACTCAAAAAGGTCTTGGGAGTGTTTGGAAAATGAGTGTTTTATTTGCCTTGGCCAATATTGGATGTTCATTTATGATAACGAATGGGGGAAAAGATCATTCTGATTGGTCAGACACATTGATCTTACCTGTTGAGAAGCAGAAGCGGCTAATGGGGTGCTGCAGGAAACCAGAGACATGGCACTTGTGGACTGAGGGATTGGGACCTGCACCTGTTACGAATATGAAGAGGAATATGGGGGCAGGCGAGAAAGAGAGAGAGAAACAGAGAGAGAGAAAGAGATATGGCAGTGGTGGAGAGATGAAAAGAAAAAAAGACAAGTCAAAATATGTTGGTGGCTACAGCGAAAAACAACAATGACTTTCAAATACTGACCATTCATACACAAAGTGTGAACATTCTGAGCAATGCACTCAGATCACCATTCACTTTTTGTGTATGCCTCTCACATCTAACGATTAAACGACAAACAAACATCAGGTGTTAGCCAGGGGAGTGAGTAGGCTTCATGCATGTGACTCTACATGATTCTGTAGTTCGGGTGAATGTTATTAAAAAAAAAAGCTCAGGGAAGCATGTGGAGTTGTTTGTATAACCAAGAAAGCATCTCCTAAAATAGACCCGAACACTGACTTTGCTCAATTTGACCACTTTCCCCCCACATGGAGGGTTTCGACAGAAGCAACCCTTAGAAAGCTACAAGTATACTTGTCCTTTAACTTCTTTTCTGCGAGGTACAGACAAGTATAGTTGCCCCAGATGCAGATCACCTTACCTTGGCATTATACTGAAGAATTTATTCATTATTAGCAAGAGGTTTAAGGAGCAGCAGGAAATAAAGTAGCCTTGGCAGATAAGAGGATGAAAATAACAGTGGTACAAAAGATAAAGAGAGGCAGAAAATAGGGGCGGAGAATGAGACTACAGGATGACATTGATAATGCAAGCCTTCTAAGGGTTAAAAATGACTTCTCAGTTAATGAAGTTAACATCCTAAAAGTAGTCAACAAATGTTGAGTGTTCTTGCGCTGGTAGGCTGTTTCTCGACTGGTGTCCTCAACAAAGACAAAATTGAAAACTGAAAGTCACTGAGAACCGTTTTAACCATTTCCAGCCAACTATGATGTAGCAGCAGATCTAAAAAGCAGCTGTTAAGGTAGAATACAACCAAAAAACAATTTTTTTTGTAAGGAAGATTAGAGGAACCTTAAGAGACAAGCAAACCTGTCTAAACCCCCTCTTTGTGTTGTATGTGTCTGTGTGTTTGGTCATACAAATCCTGCATTCAAGCCTCTTTTTAAGTATCTTCAAATCCTTTAAAAAACATATTTCGAGTGTTGATTATTGACTTTTATCATTAGAATAATTTGAAAGAGGCAATCAAAACTTCAGATTTGTATGCCATCTACAGATATGTAGCGTTACACAATATCTGTGCAAACACACAAGTATCATATACACCATTATATGAACATACACACAAAATAATACTTACAAAGTGAATCTGAAATGAAAAATCAATGGAAATAAAACAAATCACACCGTCCAATGGAAGACACAGAAATGTCTTTGCACAAGGGGATTTAAAAAGCAGGTTTATGCATTTAGCTCAGTGCACCTTGTGAACCTTTCTGAGCTCTAAATTATGGCTGGAGAGGGTTAAAACCACAACCACGGGACAAAAAAAAAATCAGGTAACTGAGATAAGAGACAGGGAGTGCTGGGGAAAGGTGGACGAGAATGAGTATTTCTAGGTACCAAGGTAGCGCCCTGATGGGACAAGGCAGGCTCGTGGTATGTGAGGTCCGGTGGAAGGGATGGTTGACGGGCCCAAGTACTGTGCAGAGCAGTGATGTGCGAGGACGGAACGGTGGACGATTCAGAAGGTGGAACGAACAGAAACGTTGTCTGACTGGGTGGGTGTCCTTCGCTGATGTTACTCCCTCCACCTGTTTTGTAGTAAGACGTTTGTGGGATGGATTGAGCAGCGGAACAGTCTTGAGGTTGGTACAACTGATGAGGCGGAGGCGAGTGGAACTCCCCAGCATCGGAGGAGGTCATAGAGTCACTTGAAGGTTCAGGACTGAGTTCTTTAGGTCCATGGAGAAGCAGGCTGCCCAGGGGAAGGGGCAGCTCTGGGCTCACATAGCTGTATAGTTCTTCGGTGACAGGCTGTAGTCGTCCACACAAGCCCTGGTTGCCAGTCGGTTCCTCGAGGTTAAGGTCCATGGAGCCCCGGCGGGCTCGATAGAGTCTGGATGCCAGCACGGCTGGGTCCACCTGGAGGTTGTGCATGTGGTATTCAAAGGCAGTGCTCGGCTCGGATGTATGAGCCAAGATGGGTGGTGCGGAATGGGGAAAAGAGTGGGGCTGATACGCTGGATCTGCAGCTGTGGTTTGCTGCGGTGCAGAGGCAGAGCTAGACACACTCATGGGAGGCAGTTGCGGGATGGGGCTGTGGGTCAAGCGTATGTGGCTCTGGACATGAGGGTGTAGGTAAGCTGGCCCAGGCTGTGATTGAGTCTCATAGGCCAAGCTAGCAGCAGCGGCAGCCTGCATTTGCTGATGGAAGCTGATGTGGCTTAGCTGATGCGCAGTCATAGGGTAGCCACTATAGGCCATGGCTTCCAGATGGTCCATTAATGCAGCCTGGTTGAGGCTGAGTCTGCGTACAGCCTCCTCTTGCTCGGCCCTCACGTCCTTATATCCGTATAATGACTCTGCTGGGGGCTGTAGGTGCAGTGGCTCAGCCAATCTTTGAGGCACCATACTGGGCATCATGAACAGGGAGGGTTCGACGCCGGGTCCCAGAGCTTCCATGCCAGAAAATGGGTGCAGGCTGCTGCCGTAGCTACGATGGTAGGCGGGCTGGAAGTGACGCGTGTGGGCCTCCAGGATGGAGGTGCTCTTGCGGCGCTGCACGTTGAAAGCTTTAGGCGGGCAAGATGGTGGGGGGGAGAACGAGACGGGCCGTTCCGGGAAGGTGGGGTAAAAGAGCGGGGGCTCGACCAGACCTGAGCCTCCTCCACCGTATGGCTGACTTGCTGATTGCGGCTGCGGTGACAATAACATACAGCATCTTTGTGAGGAAGTAGAAAAAGCAGCATCACAAAATTCACAAAGCAAGAGAAAGAGAGAGAGAAAATAAAAAGATGACACGTGAAAACACAGCAGATTATATTCATCCAACCAGGCAAAGATGACATAAGGAATAAGTTAAGAGATGTTTAACTGCTAAATGAGGTGTAGAAACATGACAGTGACAGATTTACAATTAAATACAGATGCCTTACAGGCTGTGGGGCCGAGGAACCATTTTTAATGATTGCAGTTCATGCCAATCTGTATTTAATGTGAGCACAGGGTTCCAGCCGAGTGGGCCAGGGTAACATGGGTATCTGAAAAATACTTTAATATGTCTTCATATGCTCAGAACTGACCTGTGGTCAACCCCTCATATTCTCAAGATTTATAACTCATCAGAGCAATGATTTAATCAGATTACTGGCTCAAGTGACTATGCAACTATGAACCTTTGACATACAAGAAAAGATATAAACAAGCTATTTATACTTGATAACGGCTAATTTGTGAAACTGCATTATTCATAACACGCTACTTTTTGCTAGCTTAATGCTTACATTCCTAAGAGACTAACATCAGCTGGGGACTAGACAGACTTAAAAAGAACTGCAGTTTGCATTTGTAAGTCCAATAATGGTTTTAATGTTAACACTAAACACTTAGAGATTGTTAGGCTTAAATGTAATGTTTTTGGATTCTGAATAGCTCACTTTGACTTAATAATGTAGAAGGATGCCATTTCATTTTTAGATCACACCTTTGGTGTTTTAGGGATGTAAATATTGGCCCTGAAAACAAATTAATTTTACTGCATAAATTTGGATTATATTTGCACTCCCAAAACTCTTTAAGCTTGTTTTGTCTTCTTATTTTAATAAAAGTATTCTTCACAGATACCCATGTTGTACCCAAGTCCAGCACAGCAGGAGAATCCTGGTTCACTGGGAGACACTAACATACAGGACTGGCAAAGATTGCTGGGAGACTGGCACGGCGACGGGGCGGGGCTGAGTGAAGGGGCAGGACACTCTCCAATGCTTTGGACAGTCGGCCCGCAAACGTCTCCCCATCTGGCCTCCCCAGCCGGGGCGAGAGCGGGGCTGATACGATTGGTGGAGGGGTGGAAGGTGGCTTGGGAGGACACGACAGAGCAGAGGTGGTAGAAAAGCAGGGCACGCAAACAGACATGCTACGACGATGGGGAAGAGGTGGAGGAGGCTGGAGGTGAAGGAGGGGAATTGACTATTAACCACAATGGAACACAAATGACACAAAAAGCCAAATAACCAAAAGAAAACTACAAGGAAACATTAGCATAAACAAAGATTAAATATCAACATTGCATTCTAAGATACTACACAGAAAGAAAAGCGACATTGATCTACAATAAACTTTGACCTACATACAAAGGTTACATGTTGATTAAATCTAACATCTGCTGTCGAGTCAGATCAAAAGAATGAGCCTGGTTCAATTGATGATTTATGATGTTTCAAAAGCAAAAATTGTTTTACAACGACCAACATGTGTTATCAGTAACAGAAACATTTATGCTATGATATGATTGCATGTGACAATTTCAATACCTGATTCATGAATCATGAATTGTGAGCAGATTTTGAGATTAAATTAATACTTTTCAAAACTGATCTGAGATTGATCAGGTTGCATGTTGTTACACAGAAACTTGGTGTGTTAATAACTGGAAAATATATGGATAAAAACTAAAGAAATGGCACTAAAAATGACATTGTCACTGCTTAAGCAGCATCCAGACTCCAAGAAATCTACAGCATAGACAGTCTACCATGTAGACAATGGATACAAATTGAGGTTAGCAAAGTCCATGAAAACATCGCAGAAAATCGTTCCTCTGAGATGTTTTATGATATAGAACAGCATAAAAAGAAGTATATACAGAATATGGACAGCAAAAACAAAGACCACAAACAGCACATTGGGTATAAAAACAGAAGAACAAAAATAAATGTACAATAACAGTCATCAGTGCCGTGCAGACTTTGAGTTGGAACTAACCAGCCAGTCAGGTGAGACGGCATTTATTAATAATAAAAGTAAATCATTAGAAGTTGCACATACAGACAATTAGAGTAATAGAGAGTCTTTGACATCAAGCTGAGTGCTTATGACTAAAGTGTTTCAGGCTCTATGGAAAATTATGCAAACTAATTCAAAACTAATGAGTAAGAAGAGATGAGAAACTTGCTAAATAAAATTCAAAGTCCCTGAGAAAGATCCAGACAATGCCCTCTATGAATGACGTGACGCTGATGTACTGAAATGATCATGGTTTAGGTGCCCAGGATGGCGAAAACAACCATCCAGGAAGTGATGAATGCCCACTAGTCTGCACAGCATGATACACTGCTACATGGCACTTCCTTTTTGGGAGGAATCAAAAATACTGACATGAAACAAAAAGAAATAAGGTAAAGTAATCCAAAGAATGTATTACAATGCAAAGAAGGATGAAGAGGGAGTGGCAGCTCAAGTAAACGTGGGAAGTGGAAATATACTTGGCAGTCAGAAAATAAAGAAAAAGCGAGACAAAGAGAGAGAGAGAAAGAAAGAACAGAGCAGGCTGTATGAAAAGAATCAAACCCATTTAGAGTGTAGACGTTATGGCTTTGCTTTCCTTTCTCATGCATCATTCATTTAGTGTCTGATAATAACAAACCATCATCAAACTCCAAAGATAAATACATGCAACCACAAAAAGATCATATTCAAAAGTCAAACAACAATTGAACATTGATTCATGATTCATTTGTTACTCAATCAAGGCTACACAAATTCTCTAAAGATCATATCTGTATTGCTTCATTGGGTTCTTACCTTTGCACAACATGAAATATTATGGGAGACATTTGAACTAAATAGGTTCTAACTGAAGATAAACATGTGGCCACATGATTTATTAAATTACGCTGTCAATATCAAGGCCAAGCATACACTACCATATAGAAACATGTTTTCCTGAGTGCATTTAACAACCCAGATTCTTGTTTTCCATCGTATTGTCATTGTTATTATGCTACATATATATATATATATATATATAT
>NW_015549605.1:2122233-2163302 GCF_001515605.1 Sinocyclocheilus anshuiensis | reverse complement strand
TATATATATATAGTTGCTTTTTGCATTTTAACAGCTTTGTGCATCAGTGAATCTTTTGAGAAGTTGGTATGGTACACTGATCATCATTTTGGCTAGAAAATGCTACTAGAATGTTGTGTGGATTTCGCCCTTAGGCATCAGTTGCAAAAATCAGATTAAGGATGCAACTACATGACCTGCTACACTGAACCTGCAATTAGGTGTTGAGTTCTTGACTTTGGCCCTTCTTCTTCTGTGACTTACCATGGGCTGCTGGGGGTATGTGGTGTGCTGTTGGGGAGCTTGAGAGCTGGGAGGGTAGGCGGCCTGTCCAGGCACCTGCTGGGGTTGCGACGCGGCAGGAGAACTATACGACATGCTGAGCTGGCTGAGGTGAGGTTCTGAGAACACGGATGAACCCTGACCACTGTCAAGCATCCCGTCAGCCACTGGAAAAAGATATGACATTCATAATTAAATAGGAAATGACAGGTAGGTTGATGGACTGATAGACTGAGTCTAACACTTACAGGTCATTCCACTTTGCATGTAATGAAGCTGATGGTCAACATCAGGCTCCTCACACTCGGGCTGGACGAGGCCAGGAGTTGGAGGCTGGGAACCACACTGGCTCTGTGCAGAACCTTGAGAGCTGGGCACGTTCTTCAAAGACTCGCTGGACAACTGCTTCTGCTCCTCTTCCTGCTTGCGTTTCTCTTGCTCGGCTCGCACCTGTTGTCTTTGCTCTCGTTTGCGGCAGATCAGGGACACACGGTCTCTGATGGCCTTGGCCATGGTTTTGTGGTCGCCCTCGCAAACATAGCCAGACTCAACCTGTATTTAAACATAGCATATGTTACCATCTACATGTGCTATATCTGATTCAGAGAATCGTTGATAAACCCACCATTTCCTGAGCCACATCTTCTGGCACGTCCCGATGGAGGTCGAAGGAAAACTCGATGGCTTCGTTGTCTTTGTATTTGCCTTTCAGTTTCTTGACATCTTCAATACGCAACCAGAGCTTGATGGCGATCATCTCCCCATCGTCCTCTTCAGCCAGCTCCACCCGCACCCCAGTCTCCTCCTGGAAGAAGGCATGGTTCAGAAGGTCCTTGATGGCGTATCTGGTAAGCAAGATGATAAGCAAACAAGGCAAAGATGTTAAATAAGGATAGCCAATCAATAAAATAAATTTAGAAGCATGTGGCTGACAAAGAGAAACCAAATCACATTTATTACACTGGTGGTGGATGAGGAGATCCCCCCTCACAATGTAAAGCGCTTTGAGTGCCTAGAAAAGCGCTATATAAATGTAATGAATTATTAATTATTATTATTATTATCTAATTTGGAGGCACAAGGTGGAACATTGGGGTTGTCCAGGATGGATTAATAAAAGAGTCACTGAATGATTCAAGATAGGTGAAGTCAAGCAAAATAAACTAAAAATATCGAGGACCTGACTTGAATTTGAGTGTCTCATGATCAAATTGATGTTTATTGGGTTTCAGAACTCTCCAGACATGAATTTTGATAACTTGGCGCCATTCTGTGGCGATGTCGCATCAATGTCATGAAAAAAACTTCATCATCCCTGGTTGTGTAGCGATAAATATTATATCCAACATTCTATCCGGTTGCATTTGATTCCACGGAACAAACTCATTCTCAATTCACAACCCAACAAGAGGAGACATAAGAGGAAATCTATGAATGTTTAACATGAACTCCAAATAAAATGTGCATATATTAACAAATTAAACCACACAGGATGTACGTACAGGGATTGACCAATTAAAACACATTTAAAAAGAGCTGATCCATGTCACCTGCATGGAACGATAGATATAAGGGTAAAAGATAAGACTGCACAATCTTTTTTACCAAGTCAGACCTCAGGAAAAAAAAAATCTCAAGTGGGCTCTGTTGATTAGCTGGATATAGTAGACATCAGCTTTTCCAGTGCTTCATCAGCGGAACATCAGACGTCATCTCACCTTACGCTCGATACGTTGTTTGCGATTTTCCATTAAATTTTTTTATGCACTGAAGCAAAACAGAGCATCAGCTTTATGACTTCCCACAAATTATTAGGAAAAATACTTCAGATGGTGATCAAGATCATTAAAAAATATATTATAGCTAAAATTCAATATGCATGCAAAATACGAAATCAAGATTTTTTTGGCTTGGACATTTAGGTAGTTGGACTTGAACAGGAGACAGTCTGGTCAAGGCTTGTTTTTTCTGTGGCGTGAGGACACAGCACACTCTTCGCTGGCTTGGTGTGATCACAGATCCATTTCACAGAGTGGCTTGTTGCTGGAATTTTTCCAAAACAGCGTGTGGGAAACCACTTATCTACTGCTACTATTCACATTCCACATGGAGGACCATACGCCTAAAGACTGCGATATACACTCACGAGTTCATGGCACACGTCGCTGAGAACTGAGGTATGACTAGATGAATGAGTTCTGTGAACACAGCGTGGGTGTGGGTAGTAGGCACAGCCTTACCTTTCATCTTTGTTTTGGCGAATACATCCCTCGATGATCTCTTTCACCTCTGGAATGGCTACCTTGTCGAAACTGCCAGGTTTAACTCCCTGTGGGGTAAAAACACAAAAGAACATTAAATCAACATGTCTTTTGTGCTGTGAAAGAAATCCCTTTAGAGCTCCACAGGGACTCAACAGGACTACATATGGTGCACGCTTTAGTGCCTGCCAGGTGAAAACCATCTGATCAATTTCTCAACAAACCACACAATTTAAGATGGCAGAAGACGAGCCAAAGTTTAATACTTACGGTTGAGAGTTTATTCAGATTCCTAACCGCAAGTATGAGCAATAGTGATGTCTGCCATAGTAAGCACTAATAATAAGTGTTTTTTGATGGCACAAGTATAAATGTGGCTTGCATTATAGTGAAACCCGTGACATTCCAGATATAGCTGTTTATCTGACAGATTAATAAATTTTGCTGAACAAAGTTACCTTCCCAGTGATAAGGAAAGCTTAAATCTATTAAGCCAGGATTTTTGAAGGAAGAAAAGTGAATAGTTATGAATAATGAATAATTTATGAATATTATTTTAATTGATAATATTATTTCCAACAAATATTTTAAAGATTCATTTTGGCTTTAGTACAATGATGACATATTTATCCAATTATTTACAGTAATTAATTATTTTAATTTATAAAAAAAAACTGAATTAAGATACACATAAAACACTAACACAGAATTCCTTTATAGATTATAATTCAAATTAATATCTAACGGAAGTTGAGGGTACACAGAGTACTAGTACAAATTCTGCTCTAAAAAAAGCTAATTTTACTGCTAAATATTAATTTATCATTTACTTCACTCTTAAAAATACAGTCAAAACTTTGGTCACCTCAGAGGTAAATGTTTAATTCATTTTATTAAATTTCACTTAATCTCTACAAATCAGAATGGATTTCTAGCAACACACAATCCCATTACCAGCCATCAGATTTAGCACTGGAAAACAACAAATTGCACAATGAGATAAAACCAACATATTACAAATCAATCTTACTCAACAAAAATCTTCTGCTACTTTTCCTGCTTTGTCTATTTTAAAAATTGTGAAATGACTTTTAAAATCATTTAACATTAACAAAGCCTACATAGAGCTAGAGCTGTCAAAATCACCCAAGACAAAAAGAGTGCAAGAAACTTACAAGTGAAATCCAGGAACACTGTGTTGCTTTACAGAGTGGTCTGCCTGAACTATTACTCCCCCTGTCTCAGCATCACCTCCTTATATAAGTCTGTAACCCCCCTCAAATTCCAGTGCCAAACAAAGTTAAGGATGACGGAGTATCTAACAGAATTAAGGCAGAACGTCGAAGTATTCCGATAACACGGTGATTTAAAAAGCTTGTTATGGACGCTGTGAATGGGTCCCCTAAAGCCAGATACATTCTGTTCCCCCGCTCTCCTACCGGTTAACAAAGGCGGTAAATTAGAAGCAATCATTTTGTATTTAACAAAGCAGAGAGAGAGGAGGGCTCCTGGAACAGCTGGGGGTGGGTGTAGAAAAGGAACAAAAGCAATCTTCAACTTCTACTCTCTACAACTCCCCAAGCGACAAAGTGTTACGATGCATAAGCATACTGAAGAATACTATTTTCTGGTTGAACTCCTTCGATGCCAGTCTTGCCACATCTCGAAATTACTTTCAAGGGTTGGAAGATATAGCCAAATGACTGGGACATTATATCCAAACTAGACTTTTACCATTTTTTTCATGCTCACCTCAAGTTTCTATGATATTCAGGTGAACATTCTGGTACGAAATGCGATCAAGGGCTTATTTTGGACTCTTTTATCATCTGGTAAGCATAAATTGTGAATGTTAAGTTAAATTCTGAAGTGTAATACTTGGCAAGAGTACATCTACAGACAATACTCACACGACTTTACACCACAAATCTGATGCCATTGTTGTCAACAAACCAATTTTCCAGTGAATAAATGGCAACACTCTGTCCAGCTGCAGTGCCATTAATTTCAGCTCCACTTCTAAAGTCTTTGCTTTAATCACTATAAAAATAAAAGGGAAGATCTGCATTGCAGTCAAACCTGTGTGGCTCTAATTCCATGAACACTTCAGTAAAACGGTCAGGCTGAAACCACTCCATGGTCACTGCTTCGAGATTACAAGCAGTGTTTGCAGATGTTTCGAAAGAAAGAACAAATCTAAACCGTTTCATCGTAATGAAAGCATTTACTCTAGGCCTATATGGGACAAGTCCCGCATCTGTCTGTGAGGGTAACCTCGGGTCCACTGAGCTTAAAATGCTTTCTGATTGCGTAAAGCTTAAATTGCTTCTCTCAGTGAATTGTTGTGCCTGTGCGATTGGATTTCATGAGATTAAAAGGCCTTCAGGCAGGGTGGACGCCAGTTTTCCAGACAGGCGGATAGAACTGGTGAAATCTAGGATGTGCTCTGCACTTTCCAAAGCTAACAGGTGGAAAGGGTAACACCTCTACACCTGACTCAAGAGTGAGGATGAAAAGAAACAGACAAACTTTTCTGTACCACAATGTTGACCCAACAAAATCACTCTAGAACCTTCTACAATCACGTTTTCAATGACCAGTTACAAAAACATTCAGTCAAATGGAGGGGATTCAGTATGGAGAATCAGTACTGCTCCCTACTGGTGAGCCCCTCATTGGCTTATCACAGTCCTCAGCCAGTTGTTTTCTGCCTCTGCTGATCATATTTTCAACCTCCAGCATCATATGATCGCCCTATTGACCTGAACAAGAATAAAAAAGCTCATGACTGCCTTATACTCCCCCTCCTCTTCTCTGCCAATGACATTGAATCAGCCTTTCCCTTCATTGATGTCCTTTAATTTATAAACTACAGCAACAGGACTGGTCTTTTCCAGCCTTCTAACAATGGTCTTGGATTCATATATAGCTGTACTCTCAGGGACGTTCACCTCCATTGTTCTGACGACAACATTGTATGTTCATAAATAGATGGACACTTTTAAGCACCTTCAATGACGATTACATCACAATGGCTTAAGAGATCTGAAATAAATAAATTCAAGAGAAACTGAAAAAAAAATGACTGTGGAACATTTTGAGTTCAAACGAGACCAAGTCAGTCAAACACGAAACTACATTAAAGCCAGAGAGAGCAATTGTTTGAGCCAGAGACTGAATTCATGGAAAGTCAACACATGACGCACCACAAGCTGATATCAGTGACGGCTGTAAAGCGGATTTAATCAAAGCTAAATTTTTATTGCGACTGGCAGGAAAAAAAGAAACTTACACATCCAGATATCCAACTGTTTTAATTTTGGACAATTACTTCTTACTGGGTGGGTCTGGGATAAAGCTGGGCTGTATGACGACCAGTAAACTGGTCAAAATGAGGAATCTTAAGGAGTTTTCTTTTCTTCTTTTCAATAGCTTTGAAAGTGGCTTATCCAGTCAGAATTTAGTCACAACAGTGTTTTATAATGTTAGCTCTTGTTTATAAATTTTATTTTGCACAGATACCAGACTTTTTCAGATGTTCATTGTAAATAATCTTCTTCATTTCCATCAAAAAACAAAACAAAACAAAAAAAAGTAAATAGAAGAAATAATAATAATAAATTCAGATGACATACCTTTTGTTTCTAAAATAATAAATTCACTGGCTTATCCAAAAATAGGTATTACCATATAAATATTAAAATATATTTTTTAAAGAAATTAATACTTGTATTCAGCAAGGATGCACTACCGTAAATTAATCAAAACTGACAGTAAACATTTATCATGTTAAAAAGGAGACCTGTTTCAAATAATTATATTTAATTCAATTAAATTCCATTTCAACAATTATAAGAAGAAGAAATGTTTCTTGAGCAGCAAATCAGCATATTAGAATGATTTCTGAAGGATCATGTGACACTGAAGACTGGAGTAATGATGCAGAAAATTCAGCTTTGCCATCACAGGAATAAATTAAATGTTAAAATATATTACAATAATATTTAATATTTCAATACAATATATTTATATTTCACAACATTACGGTTTTCATTTTATTTTTGATCAAATAAATGCAGCCTTGGTGAGCAAACTTTTTAACATTAATGTATATTGTGATATATATACACTGTCAATATTACATAAAAGTAAGATTTTGGTCATACCACCTACTCCTCGTCACACAAAACCATTCATTTGAATGACACAGCTGTAAGTTGCTTACATAATCTCATGTATAGTGTGACGCCTCAAGCTGTGGGCAGGTTCCAGCGAGCGCATTTCAGAACAAGCTTCTTTTATTGAATTATTTCATAAGCAGAATCCTGAAAAATGTGGGGGTGTAATGACAGAGCTGGCGAAGATTATAGCAGAAGGAGAGAGAACGAGGCGCCCAAAGTGAATGAGGCACAGAGAGTGAGCAGAGGTGTGCAAGGGTACTCACGCTGGTGACTCGGCGATAGATTTGAGCAGGGTTCTGACACTCGGAGTACGGGTACTCAGAGGTAGCCATCTCCAGCATGCACATTCCGAAGGCGTACACATCCACCGACTCGTCGTATTTTTCCTCGTACATCTCAGGTGCCATGAACTCAGGGGTACCTTAAATCAAAAGAACCATTCAGAACTCTCAGTGCCTGAGATCTCTACTCACCCCAGCAGGGCCGGGGAGAGGAAGGGAGAGAGGAGGTGGAGGACAACTGCACTGTTGCTCCGTACGGCCCTGAGAGGAGAGAAAGAGGGGGAGCAAAAGATATGGAGAAAAGGAAAAATAAAAATAAAAAAAGAGGAAGGGGGAAAACCGGCCTCAATTAGTTAGCAGTGAAAGAATCCAGTTTTTCTCTGCAAGGCCTTTAGATTTTCTATTGCAGTACTTTAGACTAGTGCACAAAGCAGCCAAGCATCATCTCGCAAACAGGAAGTTGATTTAAGCCAGACGCACATGCGTTGGTGCAGGTTACTTTTAGAGCTGATTTATGGGCTTCGAAACCGTGTTTATCTTTACAACACGGCCGTGCCGCCAACATGTTAAATGACGTACCGGACAGCGGTGGGCGACTAGCTATGGAACTTGATCTATGTCAACAACACAGTTATGGAAAACACATGACCGACTCACCTTTCTACTAGCCTGTAAGGAGAGAAGGTTAAGCAGGTTAAAGCACAGAGCAAGCCCATAGCTAGTGAGCGAAGACTCTCGTGCACTAGCGTGTGTTAAAAGGCCTCGCACAGGAAAACGAGCTAACATATAGATTCATATTGAAATATTTCCGTTTTGGATTAGGTTGCTTTGTTGACTTACCACTTACTCGCCATTTTTTAGAATACTTACTGTATGAACTGCAGGACATTAAATAACCCATACAGTGGAGTGAGACCAGCTGAGATTATAGCCCTATAGTTTAAAGAAAAAAATTCTCAAAAACCAGGAAAAAAACAAAAACAAGTAAATTTTAGAGGAGAGAGAGAGAAGGGATCCAGAAAGAAATTTGTCATAATATCTAAACCATCTGAAAAGGAAGAGGGGAAAAAACTGATGAGGCAATCAGGAAAACCTTTGGAAAAAGATGTTAGACATTACTGGCAGCAAGAGAATTTCTAGGATTTTAATAATTATAGACCACAGGTTCCAAACCAAAGTGTTTATTCTGTTAATAATGATGCGAAAAATTCCCGTAGCACACTTACTAACAAAGCGTTATCCACCATGCGGCTTTGCTGGTATTCTTAAGGCATATATTACCCAAAATACCCCAAAGTTTATGGAAACTTAAGAGTGTTTTCACCTTTTGCATTTACAGGCCAATTAGTTTCAGGTGGGAAACAGCAGGATCTAAAGGTGTTCCCCCAGTTTATAAGACGTTCCCCTCTGGTTTTACCCCCCGTCTCCACCCCAAATTAAAACTTGTACCCTTGGCTGCCTGGAAAACTGTGGTCTAAGGTGAACAGTGTAGCTCGGAGCTACAGCATGCCTTACATATCTGAGCGTAACTGACAGCAAATGCCCCACCTTCCCAATTTCACCGTTATCATTGAAAAGACAAGCAGTGACATGATACATATTTTGGATTGTATACACCATGGTGAGGTGGGGAAAGCAAGAAAGTTCTAGCACTGGGTCGTACCTATGACACTCTTAGCGAATGACGAGCGCTTGAGGGTGGCCAAGCCTAGATCACCAATCTTAACGGAGCCGGTGGGACCGGTGATGAAGATGTTGTCGCACTTAAGGTCCCGGTGAATGATGGGAGGAGCCCTGGTGTGGAGGAAGTGCAGGCCCTTCAGGATTTGCCGGCACCAGCTCCGCAACACCTTTATCTTCATCACCTTGAAGCGCTTCAGATACCTGAGGAACAAAGAGTTGAGAATTATCCCTATGTTCTTCTTCACTAGACCTTGACAGAGTAAAAACAAACAGCAGATGTATGAACAGAAGATGATACCTGTCTCCAGGTTTGGTGATCATGTCTTGAAAAGACAATTTCAACCAATGAAATGAAAAACAATGAGAAAACTCATTCAGGGAGGATCAGGGAGAATTAAATGATTACACGATGATGGGTCTGGGTCTTTGAAACATCCATATGGACAGCTGCATTCTCATCTATGAGTCCCAGATAGAGAGGACAACAGCGTGTGAAGAAGGCAGTACAGCACTTTCATTAGATTAGCTTGGCCTAATCAAATCTTGGAGCCAAGCCACAGCCAGGATTTGGCCTTGTAATCCTCATTACAACAATCTACTCAGTTCAGGCACCAATACAGGGGGAGCTGGGTACCCTTTATCCCATAATGCCCTAGGCGAAGACGGGCACAAGCTCACAAGCTAAACAGAACATATATAGTTGCACAATTGACTCATCTGTTACGCGACATGACTTTATTTTAATCTGACACACCGTTTCCGCTCCAACCTGTTTGTCTTGAGAAGAATCAGATAACTGTCTGAAGAAACATCGGTTTATGGATAACTGTAATTGTGATTCAGAAATCGAATCCTTTCCTCTTCCTTTTCCTCTTCTCATAGTAAAAGAAAAATGGTTGAATAACATCGGATCAGATGAAACTGGTTTTGCAAGGCAGCCTGAGAAGAGATATTAGAAGAGCGTTTTTGTGTAAACAGATTGTCTCTGTAGTTTGCTTAGTAAGACTGAAGCGAGCAATAAGTAGTGCTTCGCCCAATGGCAGGAGGTGGGTGGTGGTACAGGGCGGCTTTGATGGAGTGTGGCGGCTGACTGACAGGTGGGAACGGAGCCAAGGGTAAGTCCCGAGGCAATACTGAAGAGAGCAACAAAGCCTGATTCAAAACTGTCTCATCACTCAACACACCCAGTGGCTCCCAGAGGGCCCCAACAGGCTGTTTTCCAGCTACACCAACAACTCTCTCCGCACTTCTCAAAACAATAAATTACTTTAAAACATTCCGTCCTCAACCATATAAACAGTCAAAGGCCTGAAACATTCAAGAAAATGTTATGAATTTTGATTGTCAGATTTATCTTTCAGATCAACTACTGTCACAGAGCAGTAGTTTGAATAATCTGTGTTTATGTACAGTATGTTTCAATCCGAAATGTTGGACTAGAAAGCTTTAAAAGGTCTTTTATGTGAGCATACAGGAACAGGGTGAGGGACAACCCACTCCCTGAGCAGTTATGTCTTCGGCGACCCAGACAAAAATGAGAACAAAGATTAGTTTAGGCATGGCCATGTCTGTAGGATGCTCCATTTCTACCTGACCTCTTGATCACTGTTTATCTTTGCGGTGGAGGAACAGCCATGCAGAATGCCACACATTGCCGGGATGCCAGGGATGATGAATACAAAGCAAGCCTGACATTGTTTCTCATTTTTCCTTTTTCGCTCATCTCCCCATGTCTACTCCTGGCAGTAATAGTGGCATTCTTGTTGTTGTGAGCTATGTGACAGATAACTAATTGTGCGTGACTGAGCCTCTGAGGATGACGGATCTTTGTGGGACTCCTTTTTATGTGTCCTGGAAACTCATAACAAATGATTACAATCAAAATGTTTAATCTGTTCTTATGTTAAAGGGCCAACCCAGTTCAATATGTCTGCATCATTTACTGGTTTTCTTGGTGACATCTTCATGTGCATGAGTCACCAGTTTTTTTTTTTTTTTCATTTCAAGAAGATCTAATAAGTCTCTATGCCACATTTCTATGAATTGATTTGGAAGGTGGGAAAAGCAAGAATGGTATCATAGTCAGGTACTAGTATTTAAGTGGGTGTATGACTCTGTTTGTGTCGGAGCCCATACATCCACAGGAGGGGGCTGCTGGTCCAGTTTGTGGTTCGTCTCATAACAGCTCCAGCATCTGTTCAGTACCCACAATGCCTGTCTCACATGAAGGTGACATGCCACTCTTCCCCTGCGATCACTCTGGTAACAGTTCTAACTCAATCGCTCTATTGTGATTGTGTTTTGTAACAGATAATCACAGCCTCTGTGGACGGTCCGCTAATGGCGATGGACATGAGGCTGGTGAAAAGCATGTTTGAAATGCCATCCTGTTGTTGCATTTGAATGCTGTACCACAATACAATATTAACTGCAGCGGATGCTGTGAATTGGAAAAAAAAAATGTGACAGAATGAAAAACCTGGGTAACACACTTTATGTAAGTGTTAACAATCATTTACATAACACCACAATCCTAACAAAACAAATGACACACTTTTGCTGAATTTTGCATTTGACCATTCATTAAGCAATATTATGTTGGACAGACAATATAATATAAAAGCGGACCGGATGCTTTTTACTAACGTTTTTAGGGTTCCCGACGTCATGAGCTCAGTCACCAGCACAATACACTTGCGGCCTTTGGAGGGCAACTCCCATGAGTCGTAAAAACGCACAATGTTTGGGTGCTGCAGGCCTTTCAACATGCCAGCCTCTTCCTTAAAGCGCTGGCGCTCTGATCTTGACAGCTTCCGATCCTGCAAGGACAAGAACAGAAGACATATAAACCTTTTAGCCACTTGTTTTACTTAAATGTGATGGAAACCATACTTAACAGCCATTTATTGTATGTTAATCATTTCTCACTGAGCGGAGAGTATTACAGATATGCTTTAAATCAAATGCCATGGCTTTATGTTAAACCACTATAGCTCACGTGGAACCAGAGGAGGTCCACGCTAGGGCTGGGTATCGAGTTCGATACTTTTTAGGCACCGACCGAATTGCCTCGATACCATCGAGTATCGAAAAACGTCTCGTCGTTCGGTACCAAATTTCGATACCTAAGGGGTTAATCTCATCACCGTCAGTGAGCCAATAAAGGCCCGGGTATACTCCACTTTCCGCGTTCTGTTCCATCTCGCGCTCAGCCGTGTCCGCACAGCTTTCAAAGTATACTCAACCGCGGATGAGTGCAGACGGACGAGCTCAACACAGGCGCAGTTTGACTTGCGCTCTGTCTCAACTTTCACCTCGCGCATGCGCTGTTGTACGCGGACCGTCCGCGCGGTCTCAAAAAATTGTTTTTTTTTTTTAGATAATGTAATCTTGTTAAAATTGATTTCATAAAATTGGTATCGAAAAAAGTATCGTTCAGGAACCGGTATCGAAGTCAAGGTATTGGTATCGAACATTTTTGAACGATACCCAGCCCTAGTCCACGCAACCTTAAATAACGTAACCCGACCCCAGATTCCTGCCAGACCTCCAAAAGAGCCTCTATAGACAACGCATAAAGCACAGGAGGGGACAAGACTCAACCAGTTTAAACACAAAGTGGTCCTCTTATCCTGTGCTTAATCCCTGTAAGGACCACACACAAAACACACCTATAAGAAAGAAACTACAAAAGCTTGGTGCAACTGGTTCAACGTGACCGGGCACTACATCATCTCCCTTGACTCTCTAACCTACCCAAAAAACCTCTCTGATATTCTATCCAGGGTAGCCTGACCTGCCCAACCACAACAATGTCAGGGTTTTCGGATGAAACGCACCTCCCTGCGCATGTGAGTATCCAAGCGTTGACGTCAAAGTTCCTTTCCGGTCAAGCTGAGCTCTTATCAGCAGTTTAAACAGTGTACGCAAACCTGATCATTAATCATTATTATGATTGCTCCAGCAACCGCCAGTGATGAATTAATCCAGTGGCACTTTGTGGAAAAAAGGGCCACTACTTTCACACAACCCCAGCGCTTAAATCATATGTATTACGTGAGCACTAATTCCATTCTGCGAAAGACTTGTCCTGCATACCTGGTGGGAAAATTGCAACGTGCATCTTATAAAAGCTATACGTAAGAGTTCAGTGAGGACACCTATAGATTTCTCCAGCTATCTGCAACCAGTGTATTCGGTGTCATTGATGTGCTGCCATTCTAGAATGCTGATGGTGGCATTCTCTCCACATTAATGCAGACAGAGTCATTCATTTCCCAAATGCACTAACAACCGTACTAGCAGCAGGCATCTGCAACTCATTAAGTACCACTAATCCCAAAGGACAGTAGAGGGAGAGAGAGAAACAAAAGGGATTCAGCCTTAGATGGGGGAATGAAAGTGTAAACACTATTGACTAGGGTTCACTGCAATGAGAGCAGAAAAAACGTGATGGAGAACGAGAAAATGCTGAAAATACATACTTGTATGCAAACGATTGGCCAGTGCATTGCAAACATGTACTCCTGTTGTGTGCACTTGCATACTGTGGTGGTATTTAGGTAGTTGGGTATGAACATGCTGACAGTTTAACTGACTTGCTCAGCAAGGTTCTCTTCACGCTCTTGCTCCAACAAAAATTGACCTGAAAAAAAGTGACTATAGAAGACAACAGTTCACGCTGGTGCCCACTCTGGCACCCCTTTCGGTGCAAAATTCAGCTTGGAAGCATTCGTGTACTTGCGTACAGATTGATTTTGGGCCCCTGGACCACATTTTGAGGCCAAACTTTAAGGAAGGCAGTGCTCTGAGTCTCCTCTCTGCAAACAGAGGCCATCTTATTTCCCATCTCATTGCGTCTGTAGATAATCTAATCAATGGCTGATAATGCAGGACAAAGGAAGAGGTCTTCTGCAGCATGCTGGGGGTTGCAGCTCTGCTAGTCTCTCTTCAGGTCTGGGGCAAAAAAGACCTCATTGATTGCGACTTAAATGGAGATTTTGGGCTCTCTCTCTTGCTGATAAGACACAGGAAGGATAAACAAGTGTGAGTGAGTGGGCGAGCACGCAAGATAGAGTAAGGGAAGTGATGCGTTTAACTTTGGCACCTCATGCAAGCTTGTCTTGGCAAACCACAAGCATCACTTTTAGCAGCCCGCTTCTCAAAATAAAAACACAGGTGCTTGTGCTCTTCTCAATCATGTGACGCAAATAATTGAGGGTTTGGTTACAGGAGTAAACACAGCTTTAACAGACAACACACTGTAGGTTAAACTACATAAAACAGACAAATTAAACAAGGAAACCCTTGCAAGTGGAGGCAACTACTGCATAGAGAGAGAGAGAGAGAGAGAGAGAAAGAGAGAGAGATTTAAAATAACCAAGATACCGGTTTACAGATATTATTTGTTAGCAGACAGAAACCGAATTCTTGGCAACTGAAAATAGGGCTTTAAAAGGTTAAACACTGAATTATTAAAGAGCAGTTTGAATAATTAGTAACGTTTCTGGCTCTATCTATTGAGTAAATTCTGCCTTTGTGAAAATAAGCATTAATTTGGTTCAAAAACAACACTTTTAAACTTTTGAAGTTAGGGTGTGTGGGTGTAAAAGAGGCCGCATATGTGCCCTTCTTTTCTATTAACTAACTCACAGGCAAACAGATCAGCTTTTATCTCTAGTTCTGCTTAGCCAGTCACGTGAGCTTGTGCAGTTCAGCGAACAATCAGCTGTTTACTCGACTGTCGCACACAAAATATCTTTTGGTCTACACCTCTGGCCTGGCATGGAGATATAAACGCAGCTGTGGTGCCCTCCTGTCTGTAAACAAGCCAAAAAATACAGCAGTAACCAGAAACAGCAGCGAGCCTTTCTAGAAAACTCACCCCTGCACTTTTCTGAGAAAATAAGCCAAATGCTAATACAATAATGATAATGGATACGATGCCAACTCCTGAAATTGAATTAACACAGAGCTGCTCTGTTTTCCTCAAGTCTTTTTTACTGCAGTGCTATTTCTACAGAGTAATGGGACAGATAGTGTTCGGCCCGCTGAGCGGCATCAATGCAGATGGGAGACTCTCACCTGATAGCGTTTTGCAGAAGTTGTGTGGGTGCACAATAAGATGCAATACAAGACGCTCGTGGATGTGGCGGGAACTGGATCAAAGCAGCTTCGACCACATCACAGAGCTGGACTAAATATGTAGTAAGAGCAAACCGAACGTCATTTCAATCAGTGGATCAAATCTGTGGAGCAGGCTGAGAAAGAGGCAGCTGTGAGAGCCATGTCTGAATAACAGCGCACTTATAACCCCTGAGATTTGCATTTGTAAAAAGGCAAATAAAACGGATTGGCATGACTCATGCTAGCGGGTTGCATAGCATTCTCGTAGGCAATGCCAGTGGGGAATGGAGCAAATGGTAGCTCAAAGCTCTGAGAGATAAGAGTTGGTTTCAGTAAACGGTGAACCTCAACCGTTATAGATAAAACTAGAGGCTCCTGAACTCTGGGATGGTTACCATGTGCATCGGGACAGGCGATGCTTGAGTCCAAACAGAGGTTGTGTGAACCAAACCAATTCTGTTGTTTACCAAATTTCAAAAGATTTAAAGATAATTCAAATGCTTTCTGTCATTTTGACATAAATATAAAGTATCTGGTCTTCTGCAATTCCCTACTTTAGAAACTAGTGGAGTTCATTCATGGTGCACTGTTCAATAAAATGGCTCATAAGATTACAAGACTGCAGCATCTGTTGTCATTTTCATGTAGCGAGAAAAGAATAATACAAGCACTTAGCATTGATATCACAAGAGTTCTTGTGATATCAAAGTCACATACATGTATTTATAAATGTATGCATTTAATTAGTTAAAAGTCTATTTAAATAAAAGAGAAAATATAAAGAGAAAATATAATACAGACAGAGAGAGAAATGTAAAAAAAGTTTAATGAATTAATAAATACATAAAAATACATAAATGTTTTAATTAGTCAAATAAGTCTATTTAAATAAAATATTAATTTAAAATTAAAGCTGCAAGCAGCGATGAACGGGCCCTCGCACCCGGGCTCACCGCCATGGGGTGGCTTTAGTAAAACAGCGAACGGCGAGCATTATGCATTTAAAGTGGTAAATATAGGAGGAATACGTCAAAGTCATTTATATGTGCCAATCTTCCTGCTGCCAGCTGGTGGCGCTATAACTATAACTGGATTTTGGCATGTAGATTTCTTCAGTCCAGCACTTTTATCAAACATATGAAATTTGGTGCAGATTGAACATGGTATGTTTGAGTTAGTATAAAGCATGACGTGTCCTATTGCCAACAGGTGGCGCTATGATTATAACTGAATATTGGCCTTTAGATGTCTTCAGGCCATGACTCTCAAACGTGTGAAGTTTGGGGCAGATCGGACATTGCTTGCCTGAGTTATAGCAACTTCCTGTTTTATGGCGAAACATCAAACTTTGTCAGGCCGCCAGGGACACGCCCCTTGACGAAAACTCAAGATCTTCGCAATTTAACATCACAAAGGCCTTATGATGACCCTCACCAAATTTGAAGATGATCCGAATAAAACTGTAGGAGGAGTTCGTCAAAGTACGAGGCCTGGAAATGTCAAAAACTGCACAAAAATTGTACAGTAAATTCAAAATAACGTGCATCCTGTTGGGTTTTGGATTTTGTACCAAGAGACTTTTTTGTAGGTAATGGTGTTTTACGCACGTGTACCGATTTTCGTACATGTACGTAAAACGTAGCTTGAGGTGCACTCCGTTGTAATTTTACAGGTGGCGCTATCGAGCCGTTTTTGCCACATCCACTTCTGAAACCCATATCAGATGTAAATTTTCGCCAGTTCTGATGCGTGTGCAAAGTTTCATGAGTTTTGGAGAATGTTTAGGCCCTCAAAAAAGCGATTCACTTTGGAGAAGAAGAAGAATAATAATAAACAGAGCAATTCCAAGAGGTAAAAATAATTACAATTTTAAAAAATGTATGTTTATTACATGAAGAAATGACTATAAACAAGTAAATATTTTACCACATTATGAAAAAGTATTTTATACAACGAAGATTAATAGAGTATACTTTACAAAATGAAATAAAATAAAAATAAATATTTAAACGTGTTATTTTCAATTTCTTTGTTATATAAATTTACTAGCAATTTCTGAGTGAAAACTGTTTCACCACCCTTCTTTCCAGTTTAAGAGCATGAAAAAAAAAGTATAACCCAATCTGTCAAAGTGACATGGCCAACTCGCTTAAAGGTGACATATCATGGAAATCTGACTTTTCCAGGTTTTAAATGCTATTATCAGGTCCCCGGTGCATCTACCAACCAAAGAAAACTTGAAAAAGATTATTAACCCAGTAACTTTGTTTTGGGAAGCCTTTTTCTGCAAGCGTCTGAGAAAACGAGCGCGTCTGATTTCGCTCCCTTGGTGACGTGGCAAAGGGATCTCATAATATTACCGCCCCTTAATCTATAAGTTTCTGCCCACGGCGCAGCTCTATTCTGGAAAAGGGGGCGGGGAGCAGCAGCTCATTTGCATTTAAAGAGACAGGCCCGAAAAACAGTGCGTTTCTGCTTCCACTCAAAATAGGCATTTTCAAAATGATATAATAAATGATCTGTGGAGTATTTTGAGCTGAAATTTCATAGACACATTCTGGGGACACCAGAGACTTGTATTACATATTGTAAAAAGGGGCATAATATGTCTCCTTTAAAACTAACTTAAAATTATGCTTTTTGAAGTGAGAGGTAGACAACAAATGAATTACAAGAACTTTTTTGGCAGAATACTTCATATCTATGCATAATGAATCGCATCAGGCCGTGAACGCATCTTTTAAAACACAGTCGACGGTCCATGCTAAAGTTCAGCAGGGGAACTTCCCAAACAGTTTACAGAATAAACAGCTGCTTTTCATATGCAGCTCATTCATTTCTCTATTTCATGTTCGTATAAAACAGTTGATCCTTATTCAGAGTATGCTAACACCATTGTGGAGTGAAAACCACATCCTCGGTTACGCTTGCACTGTAATGTCACATCTGTCCAATCTCATGCCAAAAAAAGAACGAAGGGGGGAAAAAAACTGGCCCTGGGCCCTGGTTTCTAACAACACAAATCCATATCTGTGACAGTACTTTTCCATAATAATGGGATCCAAACTGCAGAACCTTGTTTTGGGCCTCTTGTTTTGCAGTCGGGCCAGATGCACTGCAAAGAGAACAAGTGTGTGCTTTTGCATTAATGTGCGAGAGTTTAAGGTGGTAGAAAAGTGGTACCGTGAACATTAAAGAACAAAACATACTCTAGGGAAGTAGATTAAAGCTCAATTTCAATACAATACAACTTTAAGTAAGTATGGAGTTAAACATGTCCGTTCATCATAGTGATTATTATCACAGCTTTGATGCTATGCATATGTTATTATGAGCCATTCTGTAAAATATGTAACAAGATCCAAGCTCAGTTTCTCCAGCCAAGGGGTCAGTGGCCTGAAACAGGTAGAACACCCCTGGTTTATCAAGATTCTCAGTGAGCAAGTTATTTAAACAGTCAGCAAATTGAGATTTAATGGCATGATGTTTGAAATCTAACACTTCCCTTTGGGTTTTCTTACCACCGCAGTAATGCAAGAATTCATGTTAAGTATGCATGTGTACATGAATATGTTGGCCAAGCATCTGCATTCTTGCATAGAGTATTTTCGTGGCCTTACTCTAGCAATCACCGAGTCGTCAAGCTTCATTATTCACCGGTGTACTTCCTGAAGTGATTGTGGGCATGCAGAGCACTTAGTCTGAGTTAATGGAAAGACAAAGATTCTGTCCTCCAGGGGGACCTCATTCCCTCTGATCTTCTCCAGGATTCATATTTCACAAACATGGGCACCAGTAAAACAGTGATTCTAAAAATACCATCCACCACCCCTGCCCTGCTCAACCGTAGTGCGCTGGGCATCTATAGACAGTGGATATAAAATACCAAACCGAATCTATTCCCAAAATACACTAAGAAAGTCAGATGAGAGGAAACGACAACTATATACACTCAAAGAGGTAAAAAACGGAGTCTATTAATTGTGCACGGACTGAGTGAAGGAATAATCAGCTTAGCTGCTGTGATGTGCTTGATAACTGTATGAGCAACCCGGCTGATGGACAGACTCGATCACATGACCGCCTGAGAGCCTGTGCTCCATTTCCCAGCAGCACTTAGTAATGGCCATGACAGGAGTTTAATACATCAAAACAAGTATGAACCACATCCACTAGGCACATATGCACCGTCTTTGTTTTGCATGTTGCCTTGATAAAGTGGAAAAAGGGCAGCGGTTCAACATGAAGCCTTCTGGGTGTTTCGAAGCCAAACAGACGACCGATCATAAGTTTAAAAATCCCCACATTTACACAGGCTCAGCCAATGACTGCTGCACTCTTGCTGGTGCAAACCACTGTAAACATCATAAGACTTTCATTTGACATCTGAACGGTCTGAATCAGTGCATGCCCTGTTTTCAGTCTGCAGGTTGAAAGGCGCATAAAAAGCCATTAAAGCAGAAATCACAGTTCTATTCTATTCATTTCATGTTTATTTGTATAGCGCTTTTCACGATACAAATCGTTGCAAAGCAGCTTTACAGAAAATTTAAGTTTCTACATTATATTTAGTAGTAGCTTATCAGTTCTGTGTGTTGCAGCTATTCAAGGAAAAGATCTAATAATAGAAACGTTTCTGAAGGCAACAACCCAATAATAAAGTATTGTTTGTGTTGCAAATATTACATTTTTTTCTATCTCCTTTATTCAAAAAAAAAAGAGTGATCCAGCTGGTAAGATGTTGGTGACTTGTTTACGAGATGATAATGTTTACTGGATCTCTCACTCCGGTCACATGAAGTCCGGGTCATCGGTTCAGATTTCCCAACTGCCGCAGCTCATGCCTTCTCATTAACCAAAGGTAAGCATTTAGGACTATTATGCACCTTCCCTAATTTTAGTTAAAAAAATTATTTCGCTTTATACATCAAAATGTATTGCAAAAAATGTTCTAGCACTTGAACAACATACTGAGAAACACTAGATGGAGTTAAAAGTGACAAAACAGGATTTTTTTGCTTAATACTGTATGTGGAAATACATTAACGTTCACAACTTTCCAATGCAAAAATTGGTTATTCATTAAAAATCATGAACACATTAACATATGTCTCCTCATATCTATCAATAGCCATTCAGTATTTAGCATGAACATGAACTGGAGGTAAGCCAATCAGAGTCAAGGTTATTTACATATTGAAGCCTTAAAGGTGCAGTAGCACAAAAATTATGTTTAATTCTAAAGGTAACAGAAAGGATCACGCAAAGGTAAATCACAACCTTGACTAACATTAAAAGTGGACTTGAGGGGGGGGGTTAGATTTAATGTTAGAAGTAAAATATGGGTCCTTTAAGCAGAAAGTCCAGTTTATTGGGTAAAAGAAGTGCAGCGGCGCTGCTTGTGTACAGCAGTGATTGCTTTGCCCTGTGAGCAGCGTTTCTGATAACCTCCTATGGAGTCTTAGTGCAGATCGAGTCGTCAAGCCGCAGAGGTCCTGAGGGGTTTACACAGAAGAGAAATGACAGAGGAAATGAAAAAGGAAAAGTGCAACAGTCAGGCATCTGCCTTGAATAAGACTGAACAGTTGTTCCTTCAAACAGCACTAAACTAGCTGCAAAACCATGACAGCTTAATCTAGATCTGAAACAAGCAGAGAATGTTGGACTCCAATTAGGGAAGGAAAACTAAAACTTGATTTTCTTTTTCTCAAACCCAAAGATTTGCCATTAATCAGCACTTAACAGACTGCTCAGAACCAGGGCCATGTGTTCAGTGTGGCCTAATTTTTGGAAACTGCAGTTCACCCCCCAGGGTGATTTGGTGGAGACTGGAGAGCATAATTCTGTTATCTACTAATGAACATTTCAGTTGTCTCTGTTAAGGGTAATGTTTGCTGGGAGGTAAACTGAGGTCAAGGTGAAGGTCTTGTGGGGAATTCCAGCTGTTCTGCCTCTGACAAATGTGCTTCTCTGGACAACTAGTTGACTATAAAGACCTTTTTAATAAGGCTGTTTTAGGGTCACGTGTATAGTTACTAAATGCAACTCTTCTATAAGTTTACTGACAAAAAGTGAACAACTATAACCTAGGGGTGTGCGATATTGACAAAAAATTATATCTCGATATTTTAACTAAATGCACACATGCACTAGTCTAGACTTCACGTAATGTATGCGTGCGCTCTGTAGGGATGTTTTGAATGTTTTTTGCAAAATACTCGATAATGTCAAATCGCACATCGTTAAAACAACAATTACGATATTATCGCAGACGATATATATCGCACACCCCTACTATAACCCCCTATTGCCTAAAACAACAAAGTCCTCGAAAAAGTGAATAATGTATTATAAATCGGGAACGCTTCTCAAATGCAGGCGGTTTGAAATCTGACAGTAATCGTATTGAAACTGAATGTTCAATGCAGTGAATCTGTAATAAAGGCAGAAGGCACAAGGTCTTTTCCAATTTCCAAATTCACCCATACAGCATTTTGTGACAGACTAAGGTTTACAAATGTAAGCCTATACAATGCTTCAAAAGACATTAACCCTGAATTACGAAATCAAAGTGATATAGATAATTGTAACAGTCGCTAATTATAAAATAATAATGTTCATCTCAAAACTAACACTGTCTTAAGTATTAAAGCTACAATAAACTCGAAAGGTAAAAAAATCTAAATAAACTGCAGTGTTATTTGCATATCATTAATATACTATTAAGGTTTTTATTATATTTTGAATCATTTTTATTTATGTATTTGCTTTTTTATATTTTCAATTAAAGTTTTAGTACTTTTTTCATTTTTTGTATTTAAGCATGTCAATATAGTTTTCATTCATTTTTATTTCAGTTGTAGTTTCATTTTGGTAAGTTGAACTAAATGAAAATGAGAAATGTTGCCTTGGAAACTCACCAAATTAAATATAAAATAATTTTGAGTTTTTTTTATATTCTATTTCCTTGAAAGTTTATTTTATTTCAAGTAATGAAAATGTTTTTTATGGTCTTAGTTTTGGTTAACTACAACAACCCAGGTTTACAGTTCTCACAATGCTTCTGGGTTTAAAACCTTAAGGACTCAACTAACTCTAGCTAAGAAGTCCTAGAAACATTCAATCAATCATTTCACAATGAATCATTTATTAGGCTCATAGTCTGGGAACATGGATTGGTTCCATGATGCCATTCACCTTTTAAGTACTTCTATTATCTAAATTCATTTGCATCAGGCGGTGTCCGAGTCAATAACGGCTTTCCTCCATACTAAAATTCAAACACAAATTGTCATCTGCATTAGAGAAAGCAACTTTAAAGACAGAGCATTTACATTCTGACTCTAAAGGTGGAAACTTGCCCAATACGATGCAGGATGGATTCCCACATTCAGTACAACCTTGGCCTCATACAACACACCAAAAAGTAAGACTAAACTAGCTCAATACATAACTTGAGCTATAAATAAACTGAAAACAATACAGGAGGAAAAAGGAATGCTACAGAGAAAAAAAGAGAGCGAGACAGAGACCGATCAAGATGAGAAGAGCAGCAGTGTAAGCTAAAATAAGGCCCTTTCATGGTCTCAAACCGGCTTTCTGACAAGATGCGCGTTAAATATCGCATGCGATTAATCGTGCAGCCCTACTTTGAACCAGATCCATGTGTCCCTGAGCGCTGTTTGGCCCGCTATGTGGGTCAGAACAACAAGGCACATCTTCAGGACATCTCGCTGCCTGTCACAGGCTTTGGGCTGTGAGGTCAGGAGGTGATAAGCTCTCCGTCAGAGCCAAGCACACAGCAGTCTAGTGTCATCCAGAGACAGGCACCATTGTTCTGCAGGCAGACCAGACATTTACTGAAAACCTGCATGTCGTCTGCTGCAACAACAGTCCTTCTTGATTTCTGGACTCATTCCCCTCCCATTCCCCATGGCCCAATCCATCTTCCATTTAAATAAATCCAGGCTTTAGGCAGGGGTGCATGGTGTGAATGTCGGAGGGAGTTTGGAGTGACAGTCTCGAGGTCTGCACCCTCAAGGTTTCACTCGGTTGAAACGTTTGGTGTGACACCGCTAATAAATCACAACACAAGAAGCTGGGCGATAGGGCGGATCATGCCACAACTAGACCACAAGCATTAAAATTTACATTGTTAACAAGTCAAAAAAGTTGGGAACACTGAGATCTTAGGTCACACCTCTGCATTTCTACTAGGGGTGCAACGGATTGTAGATGATCCGTACGGACCAGGCCCCACGGTTCGGCACGCATGTGATTCGCGGATTAACTGTTAAGTTTAACCATCATAGTGTGAAAGATTATCATTTGCACATGTTTTGTCTTGCCAGTTTACACATTCAAGCAGTTTTAACTTGTGCGCTTTTTTCTGTGCGCTCAGCCGCTGCTGCGCGCAACCGAAGCGCGCACGCAGCGACAGAGAGAGGCGCGATTCAGACACAGTGTGATTCCGTTTTTTTACATACACACAAAGTTATGTTAAAATACCCGCTTTGGAAAGTATTCTAGTAAACGCAGTCAGTTATTTCTTAAGTGAATGTAAACAGGTGAGAAAGAAACCGGATGTGTGTCAGTATTAGGGCCGTGCATTTGGTCTTAAAGTGACAGCAGCCAATAAATACCTGTTTCTGTCTGCTAATCAAATATCACCACAGCTCTAACAAAGATTAATCTGTATTTAAATTGTGCAGTGAGCACTATTGTGTTAAACTTAATTATTACATTTCTGCACCTAAATACTGATATCTGTAACTGTGATTTTTTGTTTTCATCTATGCTTATAATTTGTGTAATTGTTCTTGTTTTATTACTAACTTTATTAGTTAAAGCTAGTAGTTTTTGCTATGGTATAGAAGGACTTAAAATAAGTTTTTTTTTTTTTTTGGCTGATCCGAAAAATGATCTGATCCATGACTCAAAATCCATATATGATCCGAACTGTGAATTTTGTGATCCGTTGCACCACTAATTTCTACCATAATTATTAAGATATCACAAATTAGACATTTCCAGATCTTTAGAGATATTTTAAATCCCATAATCCTATGATCGCCAGAGGAATGTGTTGGCTTATCTGTACATTGAACTCTAGCCTCTCTGATCCACAATAAAGCTCCTTTTAATCAATATAATGGCTTTTTTTTTATTTGTCACAAACCGAGTAGAGGCAAACAATGTGTCCCTTAATGTGACAATGGTCCACTTGTCGTAGTAATGAAACAAATCACCTTAAAATGTAGTGAAGTTTAGGAAAGGTGTTCCTAAACAGGCTGGTATGTTGAAATAATGACTGTTTGAATGCTTAATAAATCCCTGAAATAAGCCATTTAGAGTAATCCAAGGCTAGACAGAATAATATGCAGGTTATGGTGACATTCACAACTGTCCTGCAAAGTGCAAACGACTATTGGTCGTGTTATGAATTGAAATTTTTAAGTGTCATCACATTTAAAGATAGTTAGCCAAAAATGATCGCTGACTTTCATTGTATTGACAAAAATGGTTAAAACTTAAAAATATCTATATAATAAAGACAGTTAAAACTTCAAAATATCTATATAACAAAGTAAGTCACACAGTTTCGGAACAACATGAATGTGCGTAAATTTTAGAGATTTTAATTTCTGCATTTGCTCCAACTTAACCCCTTTAAAGGAAACAGAACAACCTAAAAGTAGCAAATGCAACTGGTTATCGAGTATCAGATATCACTACCCTACCCATAAAAATGGCCAAAAACTCCCTCTTTATAAAGAGTCAAATTCCAGATAAATCAAGGCCCACTCACATTTAAAGCTCACAACCTAAATGGTCCACAGAGCCAGTCATAATCCCCACCAACCCTGAGGGAGATATAAAAGGATAACGTAGGTCCTGGCTTTGTACTTCAATCTGTACACCTCCACACTCTCAAACCCTCTCTACAGCACAGCACATGCGCCCCCTCAATTATACAGGGATTAGATGCACTGCAAGATGGGGAAAAAAATGCTTTAGTACATAGCATCCTCTGCACTTTAAATGCTGCAGCCTCAATGACTATACGCATTTAATACAGATCAAGCAAATGAGGTCTTGAATCACAAAGAGAGGCCGTAGTAACATGCAACTTGGAACAGTAATGCCTTTCTCTGAATTTTTATGAGGCTATATTTTGTAGTTTAAATGACAGTCACCAATTTAAGGAGTAAAGCTAATTTGATGTTTAATGAAGCAAACCGATACCCATATATTTACACTGGGTCAGTCTCTAACGCACAACACCATCGGACGATATCTAATAAGCAGCAGCAGGCCCAAATTTCAAGATCTTTAGCAGAAGATTTGGTTTGGACCACTGTAAGATGCTTCTGTTACATTCTGGCTATGGTTAAACTATTCCATATGAGCGTTCCTCACCGCCAAGTGGCTGTTCATGAGGCACACTAACCCAGTTTCCACAGTGGCCCCTGATCCTAGAGTGGAAGGTTACGTCCAACAGCAAAAATAAATTTAACATTGTCTCATGGCAAACATTAGAGCTGAGCAAATACACTAGTACTCATAGCACAAGCTGGGCATGTTAGCCTCACCCGATGACAGCAAGCCATTGAGCAACAGCTTGTGTACATAGGAGCTTGAAAAATACCCTGCAATAACTCATCTCTCACCCTCATTCTTTCCATCTAATGTCCCATTGTCAAAGGCAGGGCAGGTACTTTGTCAAGGGCATACCACAGTTTTCTAATTGAAATGGCGCTTAAATAAAAGGGTGCGAGCTTAGCGTGCAACACTCTGTAAAACATGGAGATAGAAATCATATCCCACATTGGGGCAGGTGTTAATGTGTGCCAACTTGCAAACAGCTGAAAGATTTGGAACACCATGCCACACAGTTGTTGGAAACTCGGGATCAGTGTATATAGTTAATTTAGCCTATATATGGGTGTGTTTGCAAAATCTTGTTGACCCTATGGACTCAACTTGATTGACCTCATCCCATCGGGAGATGGAGTATCAAGGCACACAATCTAAAAAAAGTTATACTGTGTCTTAAAATAGCTCGAATCATGGATCATGGTTGGACAAGCTAAAACATGCGTAATAGAACACCATCCATCCTTTCATGTTGGGAAAATCTGAAAACTCACTGTGAGAACTGTCAAATACAAAGCAGGTTTGTATTTAGGGGTCTTAAGTGGATTCATATGGGACTGTCACTGCTGCATTTTGCAGGTTTCATTCACATGCTGACTCTCCAGTCATATGAAAATGTAGGTCAAAGTGGAATAAAGCCTAATCACTATGAGTAATATGCTCAGTCAGAGATTTTAAACAGATTTGTTATCTGGCTGGCCAGTTAGTAAAATGAGTTCATAATGACTGCGATTCAGAATTATTACTAGTTCGGAAACCAACAACACTTATCTGTCTTTCAGATATTGAAAACTCAAATTATACGCAAAAACATCCAAGAGGAAACTGTTAAGAAAACTGATACAACAGATAATTACATAACATTTGGGTTTACTTCCCATTAAAAAGGGATTTAAATGGCAGAAGTCATGGTGAAAGGAGGAAAGGAGACCATGAGAATGGAAATGAGAGGACAGCCTTTCAGAACAATGACACAAAGTCAGTATAGAGGAAATGACACATCAGTCACTGACAAATGGGAAGGTCTGAATTCAGCCATTTGAATAGTATACAAATGTTTTAGCATATATTAAATAGTAATTGGAATGCTAAAGCATACTGGCTAATTTTATACTTAATGAAAAGTTAAAAAATGACCTACACTGAGCATGACTGATGCTTTTGAATAATCCCTCATGGCATCGCATGAGTCTTTTAAATTCTCCTAGAAAGAAAGGTCTGCAATACACAGTCATTTTATGACAGCAACATTTATGAATAGCACCGTACAGTCATAAAACTTGGGTGGGAATTCCTAGGGAGGAGGAAGGCATAGGATCTCGGGACCATACATCAGGAGACCCACGCATATGTATGACTACATCAATAACAGATGTTACTTGTCTCCAAGTTATCATTGTGGCATGACACGGTTCAAGAGAATGAACGGGACAAGAACGCAGCTTTTTGCCAGGAGTAACGTAACAGCCATGTTGGGATGACTCTTGTGGCATAAATCAAATCCTGTGGAAAATTGTGCAACAGTCATCTACACAGGCCATGTCAACACCATGCTGCATTACATATGATTTTTGAAAACAAGGGTGCTGGTCACACTTCCACAAAGTCTTCTGACTTCTCCAGCTAATGAGGATGTTTCACCTCTGAGGAATAGCTACTTACAACTAATAATGTCTCAATGCCACAGTTGCCTCCTCCTGAAGCCATTAACAAGAGCAAATGGCTGCAAAATTATATTTAAGATCGAGATATGAATACCTCATATACCCTCACCCAAAGCCTTGGACATTATGATTATTATATAACAAAGATCTCACAACCTTTCCCAGCTTGAACCTTTCTCAATATCACAAATCTTTGCAGTCACCTCAGAATTAACTCCGTGCAGTCTAGTGCTGTGTTCAAAATATCGATACGACGATGTATCAGAGTGCACAATGTAAACATGAAACATATGCCATTACCTATATTGTACTGTGGTACAGTTATGGAGGCCCTTCATAATGCAGAGGTCAACTGCCTGCTCTGCCAATAGTTAGAAATGGCACTATATATAGTAAGCAGTGTTTAATAAACAGCTGTTTTTCTAAATTCTGCTGAGGTGAAATTCAGTGCAGTCCTGTATCGTGATACGTATCGCATCGTGGCCTCTGTATCGTGATACGTATCGTATCGTGACTTTGCTGGTGATACACAGCCCTAATGCAGTCTGTTTCAAATCAGCCACCTTAGATATGAAAAGATGGAGGCGGGGTGTGTTCAAAGGACTTGAGTTTTTAGCAGTGGGAGGTGGCGGACAAAGTTAATAGGACGTGTGGTGAGGAACTTTTATGAGGAGCGGGCTATTTGTAGATGAAAGGGAGAAAGGACGAGTACAGGCACAATTCTCTTGTCTGCCTGTGGCATTGACGCTTATATACACCTTTGCTCTTTATAACAATGTCCCGGAACGAGGCTGGCTCACCTGTATGCTTTAATGGATGGTGCTAAGCCTGCAATTTTAATGGAGCAAATCACGAGCAATTAGCTTTACGAGGGCCTGTGCGAGGAGCATCAGCCATTAGAGACAAGTAAAATAAAGATTCTTTCATTAGCTCCAACTGTGGTTAATTCGGTAGCTCTATTAGAGGAAACGAAAAAATTCAGGGTTCATAAGACAAGTAGTTTAAAGATACTTTCAATAGTGGTGTCTTGTGGTATAGGACATATTGGGCTGTCAGTGGCACCACTTAAAAAAAAGGAGCAACAAGTGGCTCAACAAGCCTCTTTCAAATTACCAACTGGTTCCAATGAGTGTAACTTTGTTTATTATTTTGCCATGTAATGCAATGACATACAGTATATATTTAAATGTGGCTAAGTTTCCAAATACTTCTTGGGGCCACTGAAGTATGTGAACGTGAAGTACGTGGAGGACTAAGAAAAAATAAGTTGTCAGGTGACTCATTAAATAAATCCAGGTGGTTTGTGCAGTGCTATGAATGACAGTTTGCATAGCTGAATTCAGAAGTGTTTGACGTGTGTTGCCTTCTAGAAGCATGAGCAAACATTGTGCACGTAAGAAGGCGCATGAAAGACGTGCTCTGTGATATTCTGCTGAAGCGTGCATAGTGAAGAGTTCTTTGGAATATGTGTATGCTGTGGAATATTCAATGGAACTAATGGATGTCATGAACGGTGGTTTGATTTGTGGATTCACCTGCAGCAGGAAATAAGTGATTTCCAAATAATGAAAACCCCACTCCTTCAGGCTTCCATAACACAACGATTACATCAGTGGCAAGAGTTTACGAGGGGTCACAAAAACAAAAGACCTGAAAAACAAGCGAAAACAGGAGGAGTGTACAAATAGAGTCTTATTTGCTGAGGCCTCTGGATCAGTGCAAAAATCACATGCTTACGATATTTTGAGTTGAACTAAGCCAGGCGAAACGAATCATATTTATAGCTGCTCATCGCAAGGCAAATTATGCCAAATTTATCAGTGTAGACAAGTTGAGGTCAAATGTACGGACAGCTCCTACAAAAAGCAAGGCTGTTTCTTGAGGGTGTTTCCTTCTAAAGCTGCTGATAAACTATTGCTGCATGTCGAGACCTTGCTGAGCCATATGTGTGGTGTGAACATCCTTGAATGAGGAATGGTATGACGTCAAGATCATTCAGAAGTGCAAGATAGCATTATAAACACTTCCATTAAACTTGTGACTCATTAAAAAGACCTTAAAGTTTGGGGAAAACATTTTGAAATTTTTTTCACGGTATCTTACAATGAGCTTCACAGATACAATCAAAATGGTTGAAACAATGATAAAGACATTGTATGCCATGTTAGAATTTTATCGTTCTAAATGTTACATCAGTTTTCAAACAGCCCATGGTGTGTGAGTCAACTGATGAGTGATCTGAGCCAATCCCACATTTTCGTCAGGCTTGTTGCCACACGATGGGCGATGTGACAATGGCATGTCGTCATTTTTGCAAACCCGCATGACACATAACAAACTTCCGATTTTACAAAAAGACTGATTTGAATGTCATCAGTGCATTTAAAGTATGCGACGAGGCCATTTGCCTCACAGAAAAAAAGGATTTTACAGGTTTCATAAGATAAACACAATTTTTTCATGCATCTGGAGTGTGCCCGATTACACCTGCTGTGTGGATAGTGAGCTTTACCTGAACAGGAAGCCCTTAAGAGATCCGCTGCCATGGTAACAAAGTCACCAGGTGATTAACAGCAATGATGATCATTCATCAGTGCTACTGCAGGTATAGTTCATTACCTGCTGTTAACTCGAATGATACAGCAGAATATTTCCCTCAGTGTAGCTTTCTTAGTGCGGCACTCCCAAACTTAAGTGAGTCAAACCCAACATGACCTTACCAACCAGTGGCAAGGCCAGATTCACATGGCAAAACTTGAGGATATGTGATTAGGCAAACACTCTCTGTCTTTGTGCAGCATACTAGCTGAACTTAATTGCGGAAGTGGTGCAAGCGGCCAGCTGTGGACTGAATCAGCTCATGTGCTGACAGTCAGAGAGAAGTTTGAGGCTCACAACGTGGTTAATCTGATAGCAGCAGCAACCTCCATTGAGAGCTTGCTTCCTACAGGATGTGGCTCATGATTGTGAGAATGCTTGAGGTGCAGTTACAGATTCACATCCGGCAGTATGAGCAAACAGCACTCTCACACAAAAATGCAAAAAATTTGCAAATATTCCAAGAATCTTGGGTATACAGATCTTGTTTAATTAGATGACAATCAAACTCAGTTGGCATCCAAATCAATCAAGTAAAAATGCAATTGACCATGAGTGTTTATGGGACAGGATGCAACAGTAAATGCTTGCTGTCACTCTCAAACATGGCCACTCCCCTTTCCTTCTGATCCCATGAGTAACTCTTTAACTGCATCCAAAATTGCTCCCTATTTCCTAAATAGTGCATTTTATGGGGTGTTGCACATTCTCTCATTATTTCTTAATCATTGCAAACAACATGATGGACTAAGTTTTATTATATAATTTTACTATCCATGAAAAAAAGCAAAGCTGGTAAAGTACGCATCTATAGTACAAAGTCAATTTATTATTATTACTAGTAAAACCATACCATCATTATTTTCCATACCTAAATATTCTACAACTATCTATTCTATTCAGAATTCATTCTTGTTCACTTTCACCCAATATAGTGCACTTTAAAGCATTAGCTATACAGGAAATAGTGAATGATGCAACATTTAGCTTCCTGTAGTGAGCTTGATGAGGATAAAGATTTCACCTGAGAGTGAAAGCAGCTGTGACTGCATAACAGAGGTAAGCATTGGCCGCAGGAAATAGCTACTGGAATCCAGCAGATTGCCAATGAAACAATCCCTTATAAAGAAACAAGGCTTGCATTGATTACGTATTCCATTAATTACAGTTTTAAAGACTATAAATCCCATAGACACGACCAAGAGGTTAAATAAGTGTAATCTGAGACGTTGGGTAATGAAGGAGCTCTGATTACAGTTGCAGAAGTTGTAGAAAAATGCAAACACTGATATCAATCAGCTACAATCAGTCAATCAGCTCAAAAAAAAAAAATTCCATTTGAAGAAATAAACTTTTGGCATTTCAAATGGGCTGAAAAGAGCAAAGGCCATTTGGCTGAAGCATGGGGTGAAATCCCATGGGGTTCCCTGACCTGACCTTTTGCTGTCCTTTGCCTATCCATAGACATTTAGGCCTGACTCAGGGCTAAGGCCATGAGGAACCTGATAGGCCCCTAAGCCTCCTTCTTTCTACCCCTCACCCATACGTTCAATCAGTCAAGGCAATATGCCATACATCTACACATGGTGCTGGTTAGAGCAGAGCCACCCCCAGGGACGGGGGCAACTAGAGGTATCAGGCTCCTGACTAGTCACCCCTGACTAGTGTGTTGAGCTTTAGCTTTCAAGCACATTACAAGCAGTGTGATCACAAGAAAGTTAGAGAGAAGAAAACATGTGGTAAAGTGTGTCCTGGCTTTTATTAACAACACAGAAACCCCTACAGGTTTCTCTTACACTGTGAAAAAAAGACCCTTTCTAGATGATCTGTATTCAACTAATCTTCTCTCTCAAGAGAGAGGGGTTTACGCAGTCAGAGTATGAATATAGAGTGGTTTTAGTTATATAGTCATCGCTATGTATAAGGCAGAGACTGTGTTCTCTGAAGAGTCTCACATTTTCTGGAGAAAGAATAATGACTGCAGTGATCTGCCCAGCTCTCCTACTGTGCCTTTTATTGGGAGATTTGGTTGTAGGAGCCAGTGAGTTGGAGAACCCCATTTTTCTTGGAGTGATTTGAAGATTACAGCCTGTGTATTTAGGGCTGAACTCAAAGAAAAGGGTTTCTGAGATTATGGTCTGCATTTGTAATTGCGCTCTGTGTGGTGTGATCGGCTCCAGTGGTCCAGTTTTGCATCGGCCTATAGTTTAGCTGTCAGGACTGACCTTCAAAAGCACAACTATTAACTCCATTACATACAAAGATGAACAAAGGGAAATCAAAATGCACAGGTCTTTGCCTGTAACTTCTAAAGAAATGAACTAGGCCATCATGTTTGACTTCTTACTGCAAACCTGCATGACTTTCTTTCTGTGGAACACAAAAGAAGTTTAACAACATGTCCCATGTGCATTTTCCTCATACAACCTACAGGGAAAGGGGACAGACAATGTCAAGATACCATAAAAAAAGAAGCTCACAACTTGTGCCTATATTCAATCTTCGACAGAAAACACACGCTTGTTTATCATTGTTGGCAAAGAGGGCTGTGATACATTTGTAATAAGCAGCTAGCTGGAGTGAATGCTCACCATGTGTATCACAAAGCACATTGTTAACATGTTATGTTAACAAAAGATTTTAAAGTCTTTAAATCATTCGCAGGGAGGTCTGCCTAGAGGTTTCCCAGCAGTAAATACATTTCACATTTAGGGAACTGACCATAATAGTTACTACCCTGCATATGATGCATTATATCTTTGCAGGAGAGTTTGTTCTCCTCTCTGAACAATGGGACTCTTGTGAGGCCCTCAACCCTAACATGCTCACGAGATGGAGAACTTCACCTCACGGGAACACAAGGGCAGCACATTTCCATCAACGGTGGAGTAATTTACACAGAAGAGGACGACCTCCGCAGTGATCTGACACATGAGATACACACATGCTAATATCTTGGCTCCGGAAATCCTTTTGAAAACTACACTTCCTCAATCAGAAAAGGGTGAATGACACTTATAAGAAAAGACATTACTGGTGGCGCGTTAACAGCTGTGGTGGGAGGACAAGTGGGGAGGGGTGGAGTGAAGTGGACAGGTTGGAGAGGGCTCAAGTTTCTGTCTCTCTGATTAGATGACAGGCATCCAAATGGGCGAAGGAGGTGGGTCAGGAGAGACCCCTCAGCTGGGGCGAGGTGTGTGTTGATGCAAGCAGCAGGTTTAATGTGACAGTGTAGCATTCCTCACGGCCACGCAAGATACATATTGCTCAGCATTGGGCCCAGATGCACAAAGTTCAGGCATTTGCCTGGCAGCTATGTTGTGGATCGCTTCATCTCTTGGGCACTGAATCTAAACTGATGACAAGTGGGTGACCGCATGAAAGTTAATATGCAGTGCTGATTCCTTTGATGAGAAAAGCAAGTCATGGGAGAGAAAAGCAAGTTTGTAAACTATGAACAAAAACATGAAGACTAATAAAAATTTTTATATAAATGCTTCCTGATGATTATAAAAGCAATCCCTAATAATGATGATTAAAGTTGATGTCTGCTGCATCACCGAAAACCTAGTGTCAATAATTACAACGGCTAAATTTAATCCATAACAAAAAAATATTCTCTGCCAGTGTGACTGAAATATGTATATTCATAATCCCTAGGATCACACAAAGGAATTGATGAAAATCTGCTGCCCTTTGACAAGCCTTAGTAATCTCCTTAGATCCTTTTCATCTAATGACAACTTTCCTGCAGGGCTGGGACGAGTCAAGACAGAAGTCTAACATTTTCAGTTAAAGTATTGTATTTTTTTGTTGATCCATTTGATCTTAGCAGTAAAAACGTACAAATAAAAAAAGACACATCAAGAGTCTTCAAAATGTCATTGATTATGTATCACCATTTCTGCCAAGAAACCTCCATACTCAAGGGGGCGATAGAGTTCCATTTGTCTGTGCACGTCAACCAGATTTGACGTGTCAAAGTCGCTAAAAATGTTTTCATTTTGTAATTCTTCAAACTGTGTCTTTCTCATGACAGTAGTTTCTCTGGAAAACTATCTGTAAAAAAAAACTGTCCGAGTTTTCGCTAATGCACTATAGCACCCCTCACGTAATTTTCCCAGATTAGCTCTCTGGACTGAAGAGAATGCAGGAGAAAGGGTAAGAGTGGAGAGAAAGGAGAGTATTTTGGATTTCTGCCTGGAGTTAGCGCCCATTGCCTGGGGTGTTTATTGAGCACGGTTCAGCAGAGGTAAATAAGTGGCGCTCAAAATGTAAATCACGCGCTGCTGGCACCTTTGTCCCACATGAGAGTTATTTATAGGAACAGGCGAGAGAGAGGTAGCGAGCGTTACAGAGATACAGTCAGGGATTGAGATGCTTTTTCTCAATTTCCCAGAAATATCTGAATAAATGCAAAGCAGGAGTAACAGAGGGAACAAAATCTTGCAGGGTGCATGATAAAGCAATGGGTAGACATCAGTGCCTCCTTTATCCTTGAACAGGAACACTGATAACAATGACTGCTTCAAAGAACTTAAGATAAGCAAGCTGTTCGGACGCTTGCTCTAGATGGGCTGAATCTGCAACTTCCAACCAGAATGCTGGGCCTGGATAATGTCTTCATCTTCTGCCTCTGAAATCAGAGAGGCTTATGAGTGTGAGCGAGGAACAGGAACAAAGTAAGAAGAGTCAGTGACTAATAAGACTAAGATTCATCTTTATGCGCAAAAAACCTCCAGCAGACGGGAATATGCTACACCGCATTCACATACACTCAGAGGCGACAAACTCTCCTGTCATGAATTTGCAAGCCAAGGCACGGCAGGTGTAGGTGAATCACTGAATTAATCGGCTCTCGTGAACACCTGTCTGTTGTCTGGATGAATCAGGTCTTTTTATCAGTCTAATTTTCTCAAGAGGCTCCAAAGCACAACTCGACCACATCCTCCTCCATAGCCCTATCAAACTGACTCACCACTTCGTCTACGGAAACCAGCAGAACGGAGAGCTAAAGCTCATTATATGTTTGCCATCCTGCCCTCCGGCATCACCTGAAGGGTCCTCCATATCTCAAAGACCCAAGAGTTGGAACCTTATCTATGACTGATTGTTCTCCTTGTTTACACAAAGACTATGCACGTAGACCACACAACCTCGGTGGTAGCATAGTAGGTCGTTGTTTGAAAAGGGGGAAGACCAGTTGCGATAACCAGGAAATTTTGGCTCTTCTTGGATTTTCTTTTGTAAAGAAAACTTTGCAAAACTGAGCAAGTAACTGTTAATCACCGATTTGACCACAACCAGCCTGCATGTGTCTGCAACTCAGCAAGGAGGAAGCTGTGTGGAGACAGGCGTTTTTATTCCTGGAGTACACTAAGCAGGTTTGATGAGCATTAAACTGAGAAAAGCAACATTAACCAAAGTTAACCTATGGTGCGTCTTTTCCTTCACACTGTACTTCTACACTATTCTAGGCCATTAATGTGGTGTGCTCTTACTTAAACACTGCACACTATGAGCACCCTGATGTTCAACTGAGAAAACAAGGTGCTGAATGTTGAAAAATGTTTGCCCTCAACGGGCACAGCTTCCCTACATAGCTGAAGAAGAAGGACTAAATTTAACCTATGGTGCGTCTTTTCCTTCACACTGTACTTCTACACTATTCTAGGCCATTAATGTGGTGTGCTCTTACTTAAACACTGCACACTATGAGCACCCTGATGTTCAACTGAGAAAACAAGGTGTTGAATGTTGAAAAATGTTTGCCAACGGGCACAGCTTCCCTACATAGCTGAAGAAGAAGGACTAAATGTGCTAGTGGCAACATCCTTTGCATTTGAAATGACCCATTTGAGACAATACTTCTTGTCGAATGTGCTAGTCATAAGACCTTTTGGTGATGTGTCAAGCAGAGTTCAACTTTATGCAAATGCATAATGATGTGATTTGGGCAACTACCAATAAAGAGTGGAGCTCACATGATATACCTCCTAGCACAGTTAGGTACGACAGTCGAGAAAGAACACCTACTAACAACCAAGTGAAACTTGGTGACTTCCAAATTCAATCTTTGTCAGTCCTTTTCTCCAAGAAGTGGGACACATCTATGAACTTCAAATAAGTAAAGTTTAATTCATATGACGAACATTGAGCTTGAAATTAAAGCAGAACAAAGAAGCAAGCATTGCTGACCCATCTAGGGAAAAGTAAGTGTTTGTAAGCACAGAGTGAGCTTCCTCATCAGATGTGTTATACACAGGAAGCTGAAGGCTTCCTTTTCCTTTTTGATGATACAAATGCAAAGACAGAACAGACAGCAGCAAAACAAGAACATCAGACAGAGCAAGAGAGCTGCAGAGAAAATTGAGATGCTTTGTCAACTGAGGTCCAAATTCTTGGATGTTGTTCAAAGTAGCACAGTTGGTCTATTAATAGGCATGCCATTGACGATGCAGAACTCTGGTAAAGTAAAACTTGTAGAATACCAGATAGTACAGTTAATAATTAAATCTTGGGAAACAAGGCTTTCAGTCAATGAAGTAACAAGCTTTATGGTGCTCAGGGTGTTCACTGATCATCAGGGCTGCCTCAAATCCATTAAGCCTGAAAGTGGAGTGAATATGTTTGTTCTTGCAATCACAAGCCTCGGAGCAAAGCGTACCAGATTAGGGCATCAGGCCTGCATTCCTTCGGCTTGGGAGAATCACATGTGAAGCGTCAGGGCACTGCCATTCCGACGGGCTCTGTCTGGAATCAGAAGAACTCGCAGCGATGAGGATGGCCCAACAAGAACAAGAGAGCAGGGCTTCCACTTAATACTTTCCAGTGATACTATCTTGCATTCTTTCTGTCTTTTGCTGTCCGTTCCAATGGCGTACAACGGACAATGAGAGCAGAGAGGATGTCACATGGACAAGAGTCCAGGAAGATTATTTTAGACAACAGATTTCAGGTAACACTGGATCTCTAGTGAGGGATTTTTTTTACACAATCCAAAAATACTTTCTATGCAGAGTGAGCATTTGAGCACTATACTCCAATATTTATGAAGATGGAGGTGGACTGAATGTGCACTGAATGTTTTAGACTGCCTATCCTCTTCACATTTATACACACACAATGAAACCAAGAGTAGGATTATCAACATATGTGGAACATAATTTAGGTCAGACGGACGGCCACTGGTGCTCATCTCTCCTTTAACCCCACTAACCTATGCAGGGTCACAGATAGGTCACCATCACGTGGGAACGTCCAGCAAGGCAGGAACCAGCCACCTGACTGTCACATTCCACACGGGAAGAGGCAGAAGACAAAAAAACTGCTGCAACGGAAGGAATGTTGAAGGGTCATTGGGGACTTAGTAGGAAGTAGTTTTTTAAGAAAATGGATTCACATTTTTCAAAATTTCAGGTGAAATACACAAGAATAGTATTCATAGAACAACAATCACTATCATTTCACACTAAGAAAGAAGTGGAGGTGTGCGACAGTCAACCAGACAGATTTCTATAGAATTTACCGTAATAAATTGCATAACTTAACCATTCAGAATAGAGTTTGCCAGATCGTCAAATTCTATGTGCAATATCCACAAATTCTATGTGCAATCGTGGCTGTGCCATTTGAGACTCGGTATACAATGACATGGGAGAGTCACCGTGACCAACATAGAGTGTCAATGTACAGCTGGGTACAACAGCTGAGCTGAGACTGTGCCACACTTCTTGGTTTTTTCATTCCTGAAGCTCATGCGAGAGCTAAAACATTCCCTCGGGCCAACTCTGCCCCACGTCATTACCCAAAACTGTCTGCTCCAGTTCTGACCATGGAGTGGAACGACAGCGGCAGATGAGGTGTGGCTATTTTTATCTTGTAAATGGGGGAAGAAAATCAAGATTCTGGAATGAATGAATACTTTTTATTTTTTGCATGGGCAAGTATCCTTGCTACCTGCTTTGGGGTTACTGAGAGGTGTCCAGAATGATGCATACTACTGCAGAGGATGAACTAAGCTTGCTTGAGCATCCTGAATTAAGTCAACCTCCGTCAGGAGAGGACGTCTTAGTTTTGCACCCCCAACAGGGGGTTTAACACAGCCTTGGAATGACGTAACAGACCCTGACAACCCAATAAACACCAGCTCTCGTTGATATAGCTCAGGCTACACCTCTAGCACTGCATTTATGAAGCTGTGACAGTGCTAAAATATCCCTGACATTTAGCAGAAACAGCCTGCCGCAGCTCCAATTAAACAAGATGCATTCCTTCAGACTGAGTGGAACACTATCACATACCTGTAATGAGATTTGGAAGAGAGGGAAAAAACAGCCGTTTCAGTAAATTCCAGACTTTTTGGGGAAAATTAGCATGTTATGCACTCACATTGGTCTGATGAAAGAACAAATTCAGTTATAGAAAGGTCTGCTACATATCCTGACTTGCTTTACTTTTACAAACAACCTAAGACATGATCTGCACATGAAATTGATCTATATACTTCATAAGTCTGAGCTCTTAATTAACAAGAGAGAAGCAGACTTGGCCTAAAACGTATTTCACAGAAATCTGTAAACGCAAATGCTTCAAGCTATGCAAGCTCAATTTCACACGTCTATTTTACACTGTGCTAAAAGGTCTTCAGGACTTTTTGTTAACCATTTCAGCCAAGCAATTCTAAAAAACAAACCTACTTCTTATACTTATCAAACTCCTACTTATCAAAATCCAAAATATCTTACATCCGTACAGCTATTCTGAGCTTTCAGCTTGGTTTGTGGTTGGGTGAGGTAGGGTTGTGACGGTGAGGAAATTTTCCCACCGGTTAATCGACGTGTGACAACACCGATAATACCGGTATCACCGTGGGGGCAGAGGCGTTTCCTCTTTTCCTCGCTTTTAAATAGCTTGCAAAAGCGGCGTGCGCATTTTACTTTCACTTTCAAATAGCGGCAATTATACTGCCAAACAGGCGCTTTTGCATTTCGTTTCGAAACTAAATCATCCGCGATCGTCTTGTCTGTCTCACCCCACTCTTCTTGTCAGTCAGCTCGACTCACTCTCCTCACTGGATAAATGAAATCTGATCTGTGATGTGACTTTCGTTCGCCACGCTGCATTGAGCAGCCGCGTTCAGTTTTTAATTGTAGTGTCTGTTCTTTTACTGAACTAAATGATTTTTATTACTATAAAAAAATCTAAACGACGGTGGGGGTCGGTGCCGCGGTGGGCAAGTGACGTAACCGATGTTGCGGCTTAACAACGGTATCACCGTCAGCACCGTCTATCGCGGCAAGCCTAGGGTGAGGCAGACAATACTAGAGAGTGCCTCATTCAATCGAATGTCCCCCTACTTTACATTTTTTGTACTCTTCTAAAGCTGACGTCCTGCCACAAGAATTCAGAGAATGTGAATGCGAAAGCCACTGAAATCTGGGAGGAGCTGTGGGTCCAACCAGCCCACTCTGCAAAAAGCCACTTCAAGAGCAGCCTCTTGTTCTTGCCTCTTGAAGATGCTTGTCATACAGGATACAAGGTTTACATGCTTCCAAATTTAGGGTATGCTACGTTATTGGAATGAAATCACAGAATGAAAAACTGAACCCAGACTGAGTGTTTTGAACAGCCAGAATCAATCTGACAATAACTGCAATCAATTTGACTAACTAATCAGCATATTATGCATGTAACTGGACTAACAATTTTAACTGATTAGCACCCCTATTAGAAATATGTGCATTAAATGATGATGACGCACAGCTGACAACAAACTAGAACAAACGGGGTCAGTAGGGTGAAGGTAATTTAGGGTGAGGCTGAATGGTAAAAGCACTATGTGCATGTGTAAACAGCATCTTAAGAGGCTTATTGAATAAAATGAGGGGCAGTTAGGACAAGGGGCAGAGGTGAGCAATGAAACGTGAGGAATTTATAGCCCTCCCATTGTGACCTTTAACACACTTACGCTACCTAATAAAAACCACCAGCACAGAGAGACAATGATTAGACTGCGAGAGATCAAACCAGATTTTCCTCAAGTCTTGAAACTTGAATTACAGTGTTCCACATCACATGCTATAGATCAGGATCTCAAAGAGGAGATGAGCACAGTGTTGCAGGACTGGGCTCCAACAAGCCTCAGCCGGCAAAAAAACTCCATGTCAGAGACAGACAAGCAGCTGTATGAGATTACGCATTCTTTTGGAAGGAGTACAACCTGCTTTATGTTACCTGTGAAGTATTTACAGTAGTGGTCGACCGATATGTGTTTTTTGACAGCCGATGCCAATGCCAATATCTTGGAAAGCAGGGTGGCCGATGGCCGATATAAAGCAGATATAATTTTATTTATTTTAATTAATATTCAAGAAATTTGAAATAATTTGAAAATGGATTAAAAAATAAATGTGTAAAATAAACATACTTATACTTTAGATGACAAAGTATTTTTCACAAATAAATAAATATTTAATAAAAATATAATTAAAAAGGAAGTAAACACTGTAACCAACAGGGCACTCAGTATTCTGGGAAGTTTGTGTGCATTGGGAATCATATTTTTTCAAATAAAGCCAAGATAACACTCAGTTTACATAAAGCACACAGTGAAAATTACATGAATATGACAGTGGGCATAAAGTCTGTCGATCGCGTGTTGTTTAAATGATATAAATGCGTATTTGCTGAATGCTGACGGCAAACGAGAACATATTATAATGTTTGCCTTTGTATTACTAATTATATAATACTTTGTATACATTTTAATTCCTTTGTCTAACCCTTCTATCGGATTATTAGACAGACTTCTATCCATATTAGACAGAACTGTTAACGACAACAGCGAACAAGAGGGAGAATGTGAGCACTGTGTGTTCAGGCGCTGCCGTTCTTCTCAGCGCCATCAAAATAAAAGTCTGTTGCGCTGTTAAAATAAAACTCAAACGCATCGGCTAACCAGAAAAACTTATCGGCTGATGCCGATATATGAAAAATTTAAAATATCGGCCGATATATCGGCATTGGCGATATATCGGTCGACCACTAATTTACAGTGGACCTGTCCTTTAGAGAGTTACTATGCAGGCATACACTAATGCCGAGTTCACACTGCACGATTTTAGCCCAATTTTTCACTCGCCGACTGGTTTTGCGAAATCGCCAACAAATGCCTGAAATCGGAGGCAAATCGGTGCTCGTTCACGTGAGTGACAATCACGCAGTGTGAATTATCAAAGACGTGATCTGAGAGAATCATTCATTCATTAAAAATCCTGCTGTGTGAAATGAGTTCTGACTGACCTGCAGCCGATGAGAGAGCAAGATACAGAGCTGCGGGAGGACTTATAGGCCACA
>NW_015549605.1:2103313-2121285 GCF_001515605.1 Sinocyclocheilus anshuiensis | reverse complement strand
CGCCCGTGAAATATTTGGCATGCTAAATATCTGGAGCTGTCGGCGATTCACAATCCTGCTGTGTGAAATGAGTTCTGACTGAAAAACACATCGGCGATGACCTACAGCCAATGAGAGAACAGGATACAGGGCAGCGGGAAGTTCGGGGAGGAGTTATATGAAACGTAGTTTGCAGACCAGTGTTGCCAAATCCGCGATTGCCGCCAGTTGTTTTTCATGTCAGCAGGTTGAACCCCTATAACCCCTATAGGGTTGAACCCCTATAACGTAATATTTAGGCCCTGGAATGTGAATTGTACCAGGAGAACCCCGCCAAAAAAAAAGTTGTATTTTACACCCCGAACACGACTTTTACTGGGGGACCCCCTCGAAAGCAATTGGGCTATTTTCAGGCTAGTTTTGAGTAGTAATTGGGCTGGTTTTGTAGCGAAAACCTGCCAACCCTGCACCAGACAGAGTTATCGGTGATTCTCCCCATTGTAAAGTCATGCAGTGTGTAACTTCCTGTCGTCGTTCCATCGTGCAGTGTGAACACAGCAACAACTGAATGCTACCCCAGATAGTCGTTCAGTGTGAAACCAACAGTGATGCGACGTCTTTGAAAATCATGCCATGTGAACTCGGCATAACTTGCTTCTTGTGATACACTACTCAAACCATTTGTTGGAAGTAAGCTGCATTCAAAAATGTCATGGTACTGACATCACAGCCATTAACATATAATCAGTGTTCATTAAGAGAAAAAAATAAAATGCTACAAAAGTTTAAAATGCTTTACAGAGCAAATGTCAAGTTATCACATGGAGCAAGGCTGAGAGGAACTGACAGACTCAGTAGTAGGAAATAGATTTATTATGAATCTAGTGAGAAGTGAAACCGCAACGGCCTCCAAACTTAAGCGGAAGGCAAGAAAGACAAGAGAATCTCTTTAAGGAAAGAGCTGTAAGAGTATGTGTTGAATGCACACATTTTCTGCTTTGCGTACACATTTCTGTTATTGTGCAACTGTAGAGGTTTAAAAAAAGATTACCTAGGAAAAAAACCATCAAATTCACATTAAGTGGAGATAAAACAGCGCAAGTGAAACTTAATGCCAAATCAGATAGCATCTAACAAATGGCACAGCCCTCAGTATATTTCCATTTACAATGACATCTTTTTTTCCTTCCAGCCCGTGTAAGACACAATGGATAAACACACATACACACAGGCCAGTACTGTAAATGAGGAAGGAGATCAGTGCTTGCAAATAAAGGAAGCGTTGCTCCTGTCTTTGTCTTTCTCACTCCTTTGGAAAAAAAATGGATTTCAACAATGAAAAGGGAAACGGCTATGGCTGGGATCCATGGGATTGGATTTCTTCCTCAACTGTTCCCCTAACATCCTCTGCATTATTCACAGATGACGACACTCTCTCTGGGGCATGTCTCTTTTAAACCGACCCGGTGTTTAGCCACCTCCTGCACAAATTCTTGCACTGTGCTATCTCACAGCTAGCATATGGTGATAAGGCTGATGGCGCGACAGCCGCACGGTTTTAAACAGTTTAGGGTCAAAACCTCAGTCAACAACTTGCATCTGGATCAGAGTATACATTTGTGAAGCGAGTAAATGTATGGACATAGGACCCTGTGTGAGTGTGTGCACATGTTTAGACAACTAATTGCAAGTGGTTTCCATTCCTTACATCTGCTGGAAAAGCTCATGAAGAAAAAAAAAGTGTGTAATGTTTGGAGAAGTGGATGCTAACCAGCTTACACACTAAGTGGTACTTGCTTTTATTCAATGGTTTTATCATCTGAAATTTATAAGCCAAATCACCAAATCTCTCTTTTAACAGGCCACACAATTTGAAGTATCATCAACGTTTATATAAACTGTGCAGGACAAATTACACACCAACGTTTAATACTGAGGGTCAGGGGTTTGTTAACCAAGTATGAGTAATACTATATGGTGCTTGCTAAGTGAAGATTAACATCCCATCCAAAATATTATGACTGCACCCTGCTTTGTTTCAGCTCTGTAACTATTTGGCATTTTAGGAAAACATTTGGCAGAGAGATAGATGGGAATGAAGTGAAAAGACGGAGGGGGGACTGAATTCATCACAGTGCATTTAGCTCTTGCTCGCCCTTTCATGTCTTTACTATTATAATTCAGCTGAATAGAAAAACAAAAGCGTAAAGGGATGCCTCGGCTCCCATTAGGACAGCCCTTGCTCGCATCTCCCTGAATCCATGAGGAATGAATAGGGGGGATGTCGGCCTTTGTCATCCTACTAGCTCATCTATGATTCAACACATACCAAGGCTATGAGGACAAGAGAGACCCATTTTTAATCCAATAAAAATATTCAGAGTGATAAGGATTTACTGATGCATGCTGGGTAACTAAAGCCACTATTCAAACAACTGATAGCACAATTCTAAGTAACTTGCTACTAAATACATAATAATTGCATCCTAATGGAGGAACTGGAGAACATTAGAATTTCAGACAAATAGGAAGAAACGTTTGAGTCAATCCATGGAAAGAAACTAATTTCCAAGTGATCTCAAATGCGAGAAAACACAAGCTCGGCAGATGAATCAGCTCTGGGAAATAAAGCAGTTTAGATGTCTGATCATGTCTCATTAAAGTTGACTAGATAAGCTTCTTTCCTCTTCCACATCCAAGAAAAGTCTCTTTTACGGACTTCAAATCCTTTCCAACTACTAAAGCATCCTGAAAATGAAAGAGAGAGAGTGAAAAAGAGAGAGAGAGAGAGTGGGGGTGGACACAAAGCAACCCTCCCTGATGTCCTAGCATTGCTCACCCCTTGATTCTTTTCCTGTGCCCTTCCTTTGTCAAAGCAATCTCTGGGTTTCCAGTGGCCAGACCTCTGCTCCTGCTTGCCCTTTGACCCTTGAATTACTTAGAGTTGGTCTAAAGGCCTTGATCCATCTTTAAATGTAGAGCACATCCCCCTTTTAGCAAGTGTCCACACTTCATAATGCTACTTTGCTTCCACCAATGCACATCGGTTCAAACCTCTCGTCCTGACGTCACTGGCACCATCTGCTCTTACATTCCACAGTCTTCCACCCCACCCGCACTAAATATTTTGCACACTTTCATCTGTATGTGCTTTGACATGTTTATGTAATGGTTTAAATCTATGAGCGCTTGGGAGGAATTACTAAAACAGTCTGATATCAGTCTGCCCGGTGTGTATAACACTTCAGTTTGTGCACAAGGACCTTCACCAGGCAACTAACAACAATCCATCTTTATCTGTGTGCAGTTATACTTGCTCCACGAAAGGTCTATACTGAGTAGAAACTAGATACCAGGACGAACACAGAGGGTCTTGTGATATTTAGAGGAAACGCTCGAGCCTGTATGTAATGAGATCCAACTGAGTTTCACTTGCCAAGACCCAATTTGTCAGATTTAGATGTCAAGGTGTTATTTAAAAAAAAAAAAGAAAAAAAAAACAACAACTCTGGCCTAATGTAAAACTACTCTTGGTTTGAAACTAAAATAGCTCTGTCAATACATGAGAGTAACAGGCTAATCAATGCAAATAACATTTTGCAAGTGCATGAATGTAGATGTGAGTGTGTGACCAACACAATGTCCAGTTGAACCCTTGCAATGCTCTGGAAGTAACAAACCTCAGTATTCAAGGTGTCTGTGCCAATAAATCAGATGTGATATTACTTGGATAAGTTATTGTTAACATATTGACGTTAACTAACATGCTCTGCCATGACAGTCAAAAGCAAAAACTTCAAAAGCAAAAAAATAAAAATAAAAAAGACGTAAATACAGTGGTTCTCAACAAGAAGGCAGCAGAATTATTCAAAATTATTTAAATTAATAGATTATTATTAACACAATTTGTATTAATATTGCATTATTAATTGTATTAATATGCAGTTCTTGAAACTTCTAGAATTAAAAAAAAAGAATTGTTATTAATTCAGGGGGCTTTGAGTCAAAAAGATTGAGATCAATTGCGCTAACACTATACTGCCCCTTGTGGCAGCACTGAAAATGCAACATGTAGCCTAAACGGTTTAAATTTGCGATCTGTCTAATTTTTGAATGCAACAATGAACGATATAAATCAAGCTAACATCTGCATTGAAGAAAAATATGAATTTAACCACTTCCTGATATGCAAGTTTGACTTTATCAGGAATTCATATGACAATACAATTGTGCTTTGCATTGTCAGCATTGCTGCAGGTGGTGCTATAGGATGTACAAGCGTAAAATGTCTTCATTTTATCTTTCAGGTCAACTACTGTAATGGCAGAGCAACGGTTTGAAGAGAACTTTGTTGACTCAGTTGGTTAACATGTTGGCATTTTTACAGCTAACTATCTGAATAAGCATGTACAACAAGACCATGCATGACACAGGATCACACTACATACACGTATACAGTATGTTTTGGGCCTAACCTGCAACTTCACCAAAGTTGTTCTTCACCCACGTCCTGTAGGGGCACCATAAGAACCATGACCACAAAACTGCACAAACAAGTTACACCAACATGACTTCCTGTTGTAAGCTTGGCATTTATTTTTGAATTGATCGCTCTGTTGTGTTTCACAGGAGCACTTTGAAGACTTCACATCAAACAACATAGACATCCTCTGCAATTAATGAAAGGTGAACATAGTTGATAACATGGTAGCTTCTTACCTGAAGTTCGCACCACGCTACTTCCACCGTAGTCTCCGTGTCCAAGCCCTTGTAGACGGTTTTGAACGAACCCCGTCCAATCTCGATGTCAAATTTGAGGAAACGACCATCGGGTGAGGTGCCCACAGCTTTGGTCTCCACTTCTTCATCCTCCTGAACCTTTTTCTCAGCCTCTCTCTGCTCAGCTTCAGCACGGGCCCTCGCCACCCCTTTCTCCTCCTCTTCTTCCTCACGTTTGTCTGCTACTCCGCTCTCCTGCTCCTTGTTGCCCACATCGCTGGGCTCCTTCTCCGCCATCCCAAGGGCCTCGCTCTGCCTCGCACCCACATCCTGCACAGATGGGCTCTGTACCTCCACAATTCCATCAACCCCTGCAGCTCTTCCATCCTCTGCATGTTCTTCCAATACGACACCTGAAACACCTACTTGGGTGTCAATGGTAACATCAGGGGCCGAACCCAGCACCACAGGCACAATGAACTGCTCGCAGTCCGGAGGCGAGGTGAGGATGCAGGCTTTGCTGGGCAAGTCAAGGGCTGTGGCATTGGAGTCACAGATGACGCTACGCCTAAAAAATCTGTGCTCAGCTGTCTTCAGATCTTTATCCATGGTGTGGCGTCGTTTCCTGACCTCCGTGTCTAGCTTCTCACCCACCAGTGAGTCCGAACCAGAGCCGTTCACATTCTTTGGAGGTGGAGGGGCCAAGAAGGTCACCACCTTGTTGGGATTTTCCGACGACATCTCTCCAGGGAAAAAAAATTAAAACTTAAATGTATAAATAAATGATTGTGAAAAAACTCAAATGTAAACCTTGACCTTTTGCGGAAATTTCCTCCTTCAGCTTTTGACTGTGGCACAAAAAGCCTATGAAAAAAGTAATAAAAGCTCACGTGAACCACAGAGTTTGCTGGAAGGCCCCCTCCGTGGGGTATTCCTTACTAACAGTTACTCTTACAGTGTAAGGGGCCAGAGCCCAAGAGAGGAGGTGTTCTTTTATAAACGTAAAAGAACAAGACACAGTCACTGAGAGGCAAGCACTGATGGTGACAGACAAAAACTGTCAAATCCACTTCATCCATCCTGCAGTGACCCGGAGACAGCCGTCATTGGGCATAAGGGACTGCAAGAGGGAAAGGAGCCTTGATATTCTTCAGACTTTCAGAGTGCAGGAAACCTGGCTCCGAAACCAAAAAACCAGGTCCAGGTTTACTACAAGAGACATAAAGAACATATTAATTGCACACACGAACACTTTATGTTTCCTGGTTCAAAAGCATTAAAAGCAGTTCTCCATTCTAATAAGCATTTTAAAAATGATAATAACAGCATCACTTATGTGAGAAATAATACATATTAGCTAATGTTTCAACTAAAATATACGTTTAAACAGCACTAAATTTTCAGTATTAACGTTTAAAGCAGCTACAAATGTTGACTCTATTCAATGCAAGCGTAAGCTACTTCGAAGCCTTTTGCTAACTCGGGTTTCAGTGCGTGTGACTGCTGGGCTTTCACAGGTGTTCAGTTTCAATCGTATAAATATAAAAAATAAAATGTTGTGCCTCAAAATGTCAACAAAACAAACCCGTGTAATGGTAGATGAACACGTCTACTGCGCACGCGGGGGTCGCGAGACGAGTCGCCCTGGTTACGTGGGGTGGCCAGCTGAGATTTGGGGGATTTTTGTAATTCTCCAGCAAAAGACCAGCACAAAACTCAAATAATATCTGGAGTATTTTGCATTTTTGATACATTTAAAATATTAGAAGCTATCAGCGACGCTTTTGAAAAGTTGTCAAGTAACGGCGAACGTTGGTATCGAGCTCATTCTTAAAATAATGCCGCGCGCGTTTAATAGCGTTTTTTGAACAGGAAGCGGTTGCGAATACACATACCAGACTATAATACACAATGGATATTTAATATGGTATGCCTGTCAACCTATAATAAACAAGCCGAGTATAAAAATAGGAGGGCTGGCTGGCCAACGAATAACGTTACCTTTCGTATCGTCATCTCCATTCCCCTCTGATGTAGACAAAGCGACAGCTGCAGTTGCTTGAGTTGACCGAGCGAATAATTTAAGAGAGGTAATCGCCAAATAGTTATAAAGACAAAAAAGAATCACGGCTGGGAAACCGAATGATCAGAAAACACAAATTCCATAGATTTAGCAGAGCTACGCGTTCATCGTGCTGTTTGCTCTACAGGCCAAGTTCAACACGGGGCTGGTGAATCCAACGTGATGCAATGACTCTACTAAATTCGGTATCCAGCGTAACGATGCATCCCGTGATAAAACATTATGACAAATCAACAACAGAGTCCGGTTCCGGTCGACTGCACGCGGATCCGCTGCAAACCACCGATTTTTCTCCTTTCACGTGAACAATGCAACAACATCCACTGCGGTTTGCGTTCGCTGCTGTCGAGCCGGCTGAGTCGTTATCCTTATGCAGCAGTCGACAAATGGCAACTGGTAGTCTCCATATGCAGTATTAGGGTTTCTCTGGAAGTGCTGCTCTTGGATCGGTTGGTGTTATTAAGACTCCAGTCTGTCACGTTGGTTTTAGCTCCGAAGCTCTGCTGCTGCTGTCTACAGTACCCTCCCACTGAATACTGACAGCAGAGACGCCAGCCGGCAGTGTCTCATTACGGCCTGAGGAGGTCGCTGTTTCCTTCCTCAGTTTATTTACAAAATTGCTGTACAAGAGTTGATCCCTTTCCTCAGCAGCAGTTTAAAATGAATGCAGTTTTCTTCAAGTATACTTTTGTTTGCAATGCTAATTCTTATTTTGTCTTAAAATGTGTAAGAAACTAACATTCTCAGTGTCAGTGTATCCTTATCTAAGTGTTTTTTGACAGGCGGTGTTGTGCAATGCATGTCAGTTGCACACTCTCTTATCTGAAGTGCTTATTAAGAGCTTGCTTCAGGTTGGACCACAGCAGAGATGCCAATATATCTCGTTTGCCCTGGCATGGAATTCGGGCTCTTCTTCCATGCGGCTAATTAACAGTAAATCTGCAAGCAATCAGGCCGTTAAACGTAAACTTCTGGCACATGTGCTTTTTTACTGTGCAAACAAAAAGCTTTTCAAATTCTAGCATGGTCCATGCAACAAAAATATTTTTCCTTTGTAATTTATTACAGATGATGGGCATTAAATAATGATGCATGAAACTGTTAACAGTCCTTTGGGGAAAAAGTGCATGCACATCTATTGGAAGATAGATAATAATTAGTCATATGAATCATGAAGCAAATTTAAAATGCTATTTAAAAAGATATCCAACAATGAAAGCAAAAACTAAAATACCATATTTACTGTAAGTGCTCAGTGCTTTATTAAAAAGGATGAATGAGGAAGCATATACGGTAAGCAAGATTTCAATTATTTTGCTCAAATTAATTTATGCATTTTTGAAATTTTATTATGCGTATTAAGCATATCTCCTTGGTTTGTGTTATACATTTCACTTTATATTTTTGCAAAACTTAACACATTCAGTTTTATATTTAAATAAAATATTAATACTAATGTAGGAAATGGCAAAACGAGTTTCACAATTTGAGTTGAATTACTTAAATAAATGAACTTTTCCATGACATTCTAATTTATTGAGATGCACCTGTACAAGTTATGTTGAATTTTCATCTTGCAAAAAATGTTACACATAACAGCATGGAAAGTGTAAATTCAAATAAAGAAACATTATTGTTTTTTGTTCTCTTTTTCTCTGGCCAGACTGTTTCCTCAAAGCCTATTAATATGAAGCCCCTTATAACACTAGACATTTGTTTTTCTTTTTTGCATTCCCTTCCTCCGCAGATGGCACACACGAGCAGGATCTTTCCTAACATTGCAGATTCTCTATGGAGGCCCCACTGCTACTTAAAACCTCCTGTGGGGTCCAAAGAGGTGACAGAAGCATGTGCAAGATGTGCTAGTCCAGTAAGACAGTAAGGTGTCAAGGTCACGGTATGTATCTTTGATTGCACCCTGGGAGGCTGTTTGTTTTGGATGCATTGACTGTGGGATGGGTACACTTTGTTCCCCTGTTCAAATGAAGGCAGTGATTGAGCTCTGTTGACATACAGGTCAATTGAGAGCATGTGGAAATTTCACACTGGTAAGAATAACACTGCTTAGAAGACCGCATTAACGTACATTAACAAACCATTCACTATTTGACTAATTAATTTGTGCAAACAGAATGTGTCAAATGAGTCCACACAGCTGGTAAAAGCATGAATTCAGTCGATCAATTAATATCTTGTGAAGTGTAAAGCTGTGTGTTTGCACTCATATTTTGCCAGAAGCAGAGGTTTAAAGTTCAAACACTTAAACGTTGAATTTGGACATTTGTGGATTACTTGTGGATTATTGTGATGTTTTTATCAGCTGTTTGGACTCTCATTCTGACGGCACCCATTCACTGCAAAGGATCCATTGGTGAGCAAGTGATGTGATGCCAATTTTCTCCAAATCTGTTTTGATGAAGAAACAAACTCATCTATATATTGGATGGCCTGAGGGTGAGTACATTTTCAGCAACTTTTCATTTTTGGGTGAACCATTTCTTTACGTGAGTGTGAAAATTAGATTAGAAAAGTAACAAAATAAGGATTGAGAAAGAAAAAAAACTTCAAGCTCTTAAATTTGCATGTACAGTAATATAATGTAGCTTCAGTACATCCGTTTATCCACTAGGCGGTGGTAATGAGTGAATGAGAAAAACAGGCATTTGTTTAGCACCCAACATGCATATACCGTGCATTTGATTATTCATTATGATAAATATAATTTGTATATTTTTAAACACTATGTTAGTCCTCTCACTGTGCATTACTGGGATATTGTATTTAGACTGGTCTTTTAAGATAACTGCAACACTCCGGAAGGTAAATATTTACTCTGAGATTGAAACAATGCACAAGCTAATCTAAATGAGTGTAAGGAGGGTTATCTTAAAGTCACCATGTCAAATGCTTGCTGGAAAGTTTAACATTCTATTGTAAAGAGCCACTGGATGTCCGCACATGCTAATCTTTCAGCACAGTTGTATGCAAAGTCAGGTGACATACAGTATATAATTTAGAGAATATGCAGACCCACTTCATTAAAATTCCAGCTCATGTACCAGGAAACATTTCAGCTCATGCAAACGGAAGAAAATGTTGCTCATCATTTTTTTTCTTACGTATTGCGTGCAAAAAAAAGGGTTGCTTTTTTTCAAACTGAGCTTAAAAAAATCTAAATGTGACTCAGATTTGGTGTTTCAGTAAACGTATATGCATTGCATAACTTGGTCATAAGACAAATGGTCATGGGAATCTGACATAAAATAGTCAAGCTTAGTATTTTGGTTCAGAACACTCTTTAGTTGTCAGAGTGACGTGATGACAGATGCCCTGTCAAATATCTGTGTTTTTGTTCAAACTTCTAAAGCAAGTCCTGTTTGATGGTATGGAGCAGAGGGTACACAATGTACAGCGCCCACACCAGAGTTCAGAGGCTGGGTGGAGTCTATCTATTGTCTAACATATAGGAAAACAAACCCATTAAAAGCTATTTTGTTGATTAACTGAAAGGAAATGTCTTGAATTTGTTCATTAGGTCTTCATCTCACAAAATGCTACTTCTCAGAAGAAGTTTTGTCTCTGCTAAAGTTTTTTATTTTTTTTTAATAGGCATAAAGTACCATTCAAAAGTTTGGGGTCAGTAAGATTTTTGTTTTGAAAGAAATTAATACATTTATTCATCAAGGGTGCATAAAATTGATCAAAGTGACTGTAAACACATTTAAAATGTTAAGATTTCTGTTTCAAATAAATGCTGTTCTGTTGAACTTTCTATTCATAAAAGAAACCTGAAAAAAATGCATCATCGTTTCCACAAAAATATTAAGCAACAACTGTTGTTGTTATTTAGCACCAAATCAGCATTAGAATGAAGAGTGGAATAATGGCTTCTGAAATTCAGGTTTGACAGCAGAGAAATCAATTATATTTAAAAAATAGATTTAAAAAGAAAAAAGTTATACTTCAAATTATAATAAAATTGCATAATATTGCTGTTTTTACTGTATTTGTTATCAAATAAATGCAGCCTTGGTGAGCATGTATAGTGCATGCACAGCACATTAGCTCACACATGGACAGAGTAAGGCAATGTATTGGCCACTTGGACCAGATTCCAACATGGATAGAAGTTCATTTTAATTCAGTCTATTTTAGGCCTCAGAGTGGTCATCTGCTCTGGCTTAGTGTTTGAGGTTACATGCAGAGATGTTTTGGGCACGCGCGGAGCACAAAGAACCACAAATGCCACGTGTCCACCACTATTGCAGCTGCGATGGCACACAGCCCATGTACTGTGTCAGTGACTGTAGTTGCTAATGCCTCATTGTGTATTTTAGGAGAAGAGCGAGTGAGTGACCAGCACGAGCTGTCACTGTGGGAACAGTCAAAGAGAGCGAACATGCTGCTGTTGAGTTCTTCACAGATGAAAGAAATTGTTCACCCAAAAATTTAAATTTGCTGAAAATGTACTCACATTAGCACTTGCTCACCAATGGATCCTCTGCAGTGAATGGGTGCCGTCAGAATGAGAGTTCAAACAGCTGATAAAAACATCACAATACACACTCCAGTCCATCAATTAATGTTTTGTAAAGTGAAAAGTTGCATATTTAGAAGTAACATCCATAATTAAGACATTTTTAACTTTAAACCATTGCTTCCGGCTAAAAGTTGAGTCCTCTATCCGTAATACTGTGAAAAATTGTCTACTCTGAATCAGGAGAGAAATATGCACATGCAGATCAAGCACTGTTTACAAGCAAAAACACACAGCTTTTCACTTCAGAAGACATTAATGTACTGGAGTTGTGTAAATTTCTTGTGGACAATTGTGATGCTTTTATCAGCTGTTTGGACTCTCATTCTGACGGCACCCATTCACTGCAGAGGATCCACTGGTGAGCAAGTGATGTAATGCTACATTTCTCCAAATCAGTTCTGATGAAGAAGCAAACTCATCTACATCTTGGATGGCCTGAGTACATTTTTAAGAAAATGTTTATTTTGGGATGAACTATTGAAGCTCTGGACGATGGCACTGTTGAGTGAACCTTCGTTTCAAAGGGCAAAAATGTCTCTACATCCATCTATCACCTTCTCACAAGAAATTCTCTTTTTTTGGCCCCTCCTTGCTCTTTTTTTTTTTCGTAGTGAGGCCCAGAACCTCAGCAAACACAGGCACGTTTAACATGCCTGCATCGGGGCAGTGCAGTTGAAACAGCCCTCTGTCAATCCACACCCTTAATGGAGGCTGTTCTTCAGCTTCGTTTGATGCTTTTCTTTAGCCAATCCTCTCTGTGTCTGTAATTACAGCAATTATTATTCTCCCTGGTGACTTTGTGAGTCAAATCACTATTGTGACTGCATAATGGGACGTTATGTGCCTCGTTTGAATAATTGCTAACAAGAAAACAAGCATGTCACTGTCGTCTTGGATGAAAATATCCATTTCATGCTTTAATACCGGACACGCTTTATCCAAATGCTCGCTGTTATCTAATATGTGAGAGCATGCCAAGGCCACATTGTCAGAAGAAAGTGTCTTGTAACACCACACGGCTGCCACTGTGTAATGTGTGTCACCGCTGTGGTGTTCTGGTTTGTGTATGATGGCTTGAAATGCAATATGCATAATATTGTGTTTTAATCACACAATATGTGGTCACACCTAAGTGTCTGCAGCATTACGACACTGATGGTTGTAATAGATTTGGAAAAGCCAGTAGTTTAGGTTTACTGAGTCAAACTTTGGTCTTTGTGGAGAGCCAGTCCCACCCTCCATACTATAAATGTCAAGGACATGTGAAATTATTCTAAAATCTCTGATAGCTAAAAGTATCTATCCAGGCCCAAGATAAGATTTCATCTTATATTTTTGTATGAAATAAGATATTTACTGTTACCGGGAGACATTGAAGAAAAAAAAAAAAAAAAAAAAAGTCAAATTTCAATCTAATATGGGTTATGAGGATTATGTGCTTATTTCTTGAAAGGATAGTTCACCAAAAAAATCGCTCACTCTCATGTTGTTCCAAACTCACGTGATGTTTTATGTAATGAAAGTGAATGAGTAGTGGGGATGTGAAGCTTCAAAATTATATATCAATATTCCAAGTTTTCTGAAGCCATTTTTTTTTGTGAAGAACAAACTGTAATTTAAGTCACTGTTCACAAAAAAACTCTTGACATCCACCTTAGATCTCCTTGATGTGTTCATGAGAGAAGTAGCAGTGTCTAATTCATGAATGAATCATTCTTTTGAATCAGATCTTTTCAATGAATCAGTTGAGTAAGTTTGCAAATAATTTATTTAGTAATTAGACTGGTCCAATTCATGTTCATCTGGTCCAATATCCAATTCATTTACAATTTTTAAAAATCTTTTCAATGAATTGGATGATTCATTAGAAACTAGACTGATCCAACTCTTTTAACCCAATGATTCACTGGATTCACTTGAATTTTGGTCTGATTGTCATACAAAGCTATCAAATTGCTTTAAAAGATTGTGTTATATAACACAAACGTCTTATGGATTACATCTATAATGTTTTTATGAAACATTTATGGTTCTTTTTGTCCTTTTTAAGACCTTCATTGTGGTTGCATAAAACAGAAAGTCATACAGGTTTGGAATGACATGAGGGTGAGTGAAAAAAACGTTTATTTCTGGATAAACTATCCCTTTAAAGCCGAAGTGCACTCTTAAAAATAAAGGTGCTTCACGATGCCATAGAAGAACTTTTTTGTCTAAAAGTTCCATAAAGAACCTTTAACATCTGAAGAACCTTTCTTTTTCACAAAAGGTTCTTCAGATTATAAAAAGGTAAGAAAGAGATGATTCTTTAAAGAACCTTTGACTGAATGGTTAAGAGTGTGTGTCATTTCTGCACAACTAATTGTAAAAATAACAGCTGTTTCCAACAAGTTTTCTTAAAACTGTCGGCCATTGTCCAGCCAAACAGGCATTTCTACCCCAAACTTATGCCATTGGTTGAAGCAGAAATTGACATGTCAGAATGCTCAAACAGATAGAGCAGTATTGAAATAGCCAGTGTTTGCACTTTTCGGAAAAATGAGCTTACTTAAAGTAGCCTCTGCATTTTAAACAAGCAGGAGACGGTATATTTTAACTCTGAAACCACTAGACACATCATCGAATTTATCACTGTTTGCCTGTTTTCCAAATTCGGTCTTTTTGTGTGCTTTATATTAAACCACTGACCACATATTGGCCACACATTTATAAAAATATCAAAATGTTGCATTTTAAGTGTTGGGTGAGTGGATGAGCTCTGAATGTAGCCTTTTACTGGATGGGGGAATTTGAGTCTAATTATACTGCCTGGGCACTTGAACAAGAAACAGACTAAATCTAGCCTTCCTTCTCTTTGCAGACTGTGATTACATTGGCTATAGTGTATTTGACTGGTTTACTGTTTACAAAGGAGTGCTCAGTTTTGATGTGACCCAGTCCAGTGGGTTGGAGTGGGCTGGAATTAAAGAAAAGAATGAATAACACACTTGTTTGCCTGGACGGCTGTCCTTGCTGTGTGCCATGAATTTCTTTTAAAGCTTTTACCATCTTTCCTACTTTCCCTTTCTGAGGAACTCTGAGCGTATCTGGACTCTGATTCAGCCGTTTAGCACCAGCGACAGTCGTCTGGGACTCAGCCATGGCAGCAGCAAGAGAACGTACAGATCTACAGGTACGCTGAGATGTCTAGAAGCCGTTGGTATTTCTTTGGGGGCTGCGACATTGCATTCCTCATTTTCTTTCCCTTGCTCTCTGTTCTGCTCCGTCCTCACATCGGGGTGCAGAATGTTGTGTATTTAGAGGAAGGTAATCAAGTAGTTCTCTCTCTTCTGAAGCTGAGCATCACTCAAAGAATCCATCAAATATCAATTAGTGATAGACTGCAAAGACTGACTGAACCTTTAATGTACCTGATGATCAACACGACATGCACTTACCAGATTATTACTGGGGTCAGGAGGATTGTCGCAAACCTCTGACAGCCATGGCTTCTCAGGGAGAGAATTACAACACTGGGAAAGCTGGGAATTGTTTATATGTTCAGTAAAAATTAGTCTCTTGAAGCACAATTCTGAAAAAGTTTCTATTTCTGGCAATGTGATATTTTTAGATGGCTCATTATATCAGATGACTGAAACAAGTTATTCTGAATTGTTTCTTATAGGATTTTTAAGAGGTTTTAGAACAAAATAATTTAGGAATAAAATACAGCTTGAAGCTTTTTTTTTTAAAGGACAGTTCACCCAAAAATGAAAAATCTGTCATCTGTAATTGACTTACCCATAAATCATTACAAACCTGTATGACTTTCTTCTGTGGAACACAAAAGAAGATATTATGGGGAAAAAAACTGTAATGTTTTTTTCATACAGTGAATATCGGCAGGTTCATATTCTTAAAAATAAATGAAGTACACCACCATTCAAAGGTTTTGGGTCAAAGATTTTTTTTTTATTAAGATATCTTATGCTCACCAAGGCTGCATTTATTGGATGAAAAATACAGTTAAAAAGGTATTATTTTTGAATATTATTAATTTTTTAAAATAATTGTTTTCTATTTTTATTTATTTTAAAATGTAATTTATTCCTGAGATGACAAAGCTGAATTTTCATCATCATTACTCTAGTTTCCAGTGTCACATGATCCTTCAGAAATCATAATATGCAGATTAAAACATCATCATCATCATCATCATCATCATTATTATTATTATTATTATTATTATAAAAAACAGTTGTGCTGCTCCATATTTTTCTGGAAACTGTGATACATTTTTTTTTCAGGATTCTTTGATGAATGAGTTTATTTAATAATAGAAATATAAATCTTTTGTAAATTTATAAATGCCTTAACTGTCACTTTTGAACAATTTAATGCATCCTTGCTCAATAAAACTATTTATTTATTTAAAAAAAAATTACTGATCCAACTTTTGAACAGTAGAGTATATTTTTACGTTCTCCAGTGAACTTTCCCTTTAAGGTTTTATTCAATGACTTTTTCAGATGTGCTTCTATTATTAGTGGCATATATTAAATTCCACTTCCTAGGGACAGATTCCTGCAGGATTTGTTTGTCATAGGACTATCCTTGCTCCTCACATGCGTCACATCCATCTTGCTAAGTATGTGCCAGTAAATGTCCAAATGTCCTATCTGCTGACTTGTTATTTTTTAACAACATTATATTATTAACTTTAGTAACCCATGGCCAGAGCAGCAAAGACAGAAATTAGTTATGAAACTAAGGTCTCAGTGCGGTCACTTGCAGCAGAACGACACACCATCATGTGTCCGAGAAGCGCAGCTCGCCGGGTCTCCAACCTAATCCACAGTCCTGACAGTGAGTTTAGGATCCCATTTCCTCAGGATTACACAGCACTCACAGGCAGGGCAGTTGGAGTACTATATAATATTACAGAGCACATTGATCCCTGTGAAAATGATTGCCAGATAACGCACTGATTAAAACATGGGCCATGAGGGTTCAACGGATGTAAAATGGTTTAAGGGGTTCGTCTGACCTCGGATATGTGCATTACTGGTATGAGATAACAGATATTACTCAGTTTTACCCTAGGGTTGAAAATAAGTCATGTCACTTACATGAAAGTTATGCTTTGACTTTCCATGGTTTTGAGATTTAGGCCTAACTTTAGGCTATTTTTCTTTGCCAGTGCAATTTATATCAAATTCTATCCCGAGATTCTCTCCAGTCTTTTCTTGTATTCTCCACTGAAACATTTGGAGTGTCTTTGTGAAGTACAGCATGATGACTGGCATTTCTGGGAATTGGCTACTACTCTTTGACCTGATGGCACCTTGGTGCCACTTCATCCAGGCTCTATAGTGGGCAGTAGCACCTGATCTGGCATCTCTCACACTTCTGTCACACATTTGAAGGCAACACAGCCACGTGTTGAATGCATTTCCTTCAACTTTGTGTCATTTTGTGCTTTTTCCCTTCATGACTGGGAGTGTCTCAGAAGGGTGCGTGTGGAATTCATATTGAATTTCCGTGGAAATCCAAGCGACGTATAGATCTTTCTGGCCTGCAGGCCTGGATCATGTCCCATGATGCAGTGCTGCTGTTGCAGTAACAATAACAGCTAATACTCAAATGCACCCAGGAATGCTGGGAGATTTAAGTGTTTCCAGATGGGGGATGAAACACAGATTTGCACAATTATGCTGTCATCTATGAAGGGGTCCTGTAAACATTAAAGTGCACTCACATGATGAGAAGTAAAAGTGACCTTTTTAAAAATTTTGCAGCAGCTTTGGTGATTTTGAAGCTTATAGAATGAGGGCATGATATCATGAGGTTTAAAACGAAGGCCAAACATGTGTTATGTAAGTGCATTAAACAGGGTTATTGGTAATTAGGTTTGTTTGCTATAATAATAACACAGTGTTTAATGTTTAACTCTCCTCCTCTGGTTACAGTCGTCTGTCGGCTGGATGTTTGGTCACTGTGGTGACAGTTGGATGCAGATGTCTATAGTTTCTGTGTAGATGAACACAAAATCCTCATTGTTTTTATGAAGACATCTAGTAGGAGAAATAATAGGAGAAATTAAGGGTTTTCCCCTTTCAATTTCACGGTTTCCAAAAAAAGTCTTGTTGAATAATATCTTTAAATAATACTTTACTGTATATTATGATAAGCACAATGGATCTTGTATTAAAGTAAGAAATAGTTTGTGAATTATCCAATTCCCAGTCATAAAACGGACTGGAAAAGCTGCCCATGCAAGCATTAGGTAATTTGTGTCTGGACATTGTCAAACCCATTCATTCTAGGACATTTACTCACAAAAACTCTTTAGTTAGTTAATGGTTAGTTCCCATGATGAAAAACTGTAATAGAAAGAGACATTTCAAGTCTTTTTTACAGATTTTTCAGTTTTTGGAAGTGAAAAAAGTCATATTAGAATTTACAGTGAAAATCTACAGTGAAAAAAATGAAATTCCCAGAAGAGTTGATACCTCACATTTGACTTTTTATTTGTATTTATTGATTTATTTTTTTAGTAATACAATATATTAGTAATTGCCATGCCGCTCTCTCATTACCACCTGTGTTTTTAGTGATTGTCAGTATGTGTGTGTGTGTGTGTGTGTGTGTGTGTGTGTGTGTGTGTGTGTGTGT